>NC_056058.1:22889459-23192489 GCF_016772045.2 Ovis aries | reverse complement strand
AACCCTCCTACACTGTTGGTGGGAATGTATATTGGTGTGGCTACTATGGAAAACAGTATGGAGGTTCCTCACAAAACAAAAAGTAGGACTATCATATGATCCAGCAATTTCACTCCTGAATATGTATCCAAAGAAAACAAAGACACAATTCAACAAGATACATGATCCCTCATGTTCACAGCAGCATTATTTATAGTAATAATAGTCAAGATGTGGAAGCAACCTAAGTGTGAGTAGATGAATGAATAAAGAAGATGTGATGTATATGTATGTTGTTGTTGTTCAGTCACTAAGTTGTGTCTGACTGTCTGCAACCCTGTGAACTACAGTACGCCAGGCTCCTCTGTCCTTCACTGTCTCCTGGAGTTTGCTCAGATTCATGTCCATTGAGTTGGTGATGCTATCTAGCCATCTCATCTTCTGCTGCCACATTCTCCTTTTGCCTTTAATCTTTCCCAGCATCCAGATCTTTTCCAGTGAGTCTTCTCTTACCAGCTGAGCTATCAACTTTAAAAAAGAATGAAAATTTGCCATTTGCAAAAACATGGAGACCTGAAGCATGTTATACCTAGTGAAATAGCTCAGAGGAGGATGAATACCATATATCAATGCTTATATATGGAATCTAAAAAGTAAAACAAATGAGTGTAACAAAGCAGAAACAGGCTCACAGATATAGAGGACAAACTAGTGGTTACTAGTGGGGAGACGGAAGGAGGGAAGGCCAAGACAGAAGTAGGCGATTAAAAGATGCAAACTACTGTGTATAAAATAAATAAGCAGCAAGGATCTTTTGTACAGCACAAGAAATACAGTGATATTTAATAATAACTTTAAATAGAGAATAATTTATAAAAATATAAAATTCCTATGGTGTATACCTTAAAAAAAGTTATAGCATTATAAATCAACTATACTTTAATTAAAAATGTAATGGGAGCCATGCCTGTACAGGGCTCACCTAAACAGACCCTCTGTGGGTTATCTTCCATATTCTCTGTTTACCTTTCTGCTAGGTGATTGGAGAGGACTTGCAAACACCTGAGGGTTGAGCTTGAAGTTCTGAGAGACCATATAGAATGTCTCTCTCCGCTAGGAAAACTCATGCTGGACTTTAGTATAAATGAATAAATATATATTGTGTTTAGCTAGTAAGAAAAATTGTAATTAGGATCAAAAGAGAGGTATACCTTAAGCTGTGTGGGTAGTAATAGAAGGAATGGGGTCACTCTTAGAGGGATTCCTGATGCGATACCCCTTTGACGATGACCTTGAAGCATCAGCTAGACGTAGGTAGGTGAGATTGGACAGTGGAGTGGAAAGGGAAAGATATATCACAGGCAGAAAAAATTAGGTACGAAAAGGTACATAGTCAGGATACTATGGGGGTGGTTTGCAGTAAGGACTTGTCTTGATTCAGCTGGGAATATTGGTTAGGGCCTTAGGTAAGCAGAATTCTAAAATACCAAAGATTTCATTTTCTAATCCTGGAACCTATGAATATGATGAAATTGCACAATTATGAATACATTACTTTACGTGAAAAAAGGGGCTTTGCTACCTTTCAGCCTTCACTTTACCTTTTCTGTGGTCTTCAGTCACAGCTGTGGCCTCCAAGCTAGAATTCCAGGGGACTGTTCTCTATATTTCTTCTCAAATATGGACAGAAGCTCCTCTTTCCAAGTTTACATAGGCTGGAGTTTCAAAATGACTTGGGGAAAAATGAAAAATATATAGATAGTATAAGCAGCATCACCATTTTGGTGTGCAAAGCATACAATTCTGAGTTGTTCACTACAGAGCACTCCACTTTGCATCCTGTCTGGAGTCAAGTGCAGGTACCTACAATTTTTAGGAAAGTACGTCCTGGCCCTCACATCCCTGTGGTCACCATTATCCTAATGCCTTGACATTTGGGCATGACCCTATGGAGATAAATGTTTGTCTTGTAAACATATTGATCTTAATGAATCAATCAGTGTTTTAGGATTTAAAGAACAGTATTTTTTATTGTGTAAAACTTGAAAATAGGTTAAATTATAAGGAAGAAAATTAAAAATCTCATAATCTTACCATGTGTTTAGTTTATATATGGATATATTTTTAAAGTATAGAATATTTGGATACTAGCTCTCTTCTCTTAATTACAGATTAGATAGCTTGATCTTTCTTCTATTGTTAAGATCAGGAGAGGTAGAGTACCTTCTGCTTCCCTTGGGATCTCAATTTTATAGCCTTAAGTTGAGAGTCTAAAACATCACTGCATCTACCTGTTAAGCCTCCTATTTCTTACCACAGAAGTGTGACTTTGTTGTTGCTGCTGCTGCTAAGTCACTTCAGTCGTGTCCGACTCCGTGCGACCCCATAGACAGCAGCCCACCAGGCTCCCCCATCTCTGGGATTCTCCAGGCAAGAACACTGGAGTGGGTTGCCATTTCCTTCTCCAGTGCATGAAACTGAAAAGTGAAAGTGAAGTTGCTCGGTCGAGTCTGACTCTTAGCAACCTCATGGACTGCAGCCTACCAGGCTCCTCCGTCCATGGGATTTTCCAAGCAAGAGTACTGGAGTGGGGTGCCATTGCCTTCTCTGGACTTTGTTGTTACAGGCCTTTAAACAGACAATGTAAGCATGTTTCATTTAGACAGCATGTTTAAGACAGTTGAATTTAAGTACCTCTAAGTAGGAGTGTGTACTGCAAGAATCACACATTCAGTTCACCTATCTAGCTTTTGTGGGCATTGTAGATAGTGACCATCACTTTAAGGAGATCATCTAAAGTAATGAGTAATGTAAAATAACAAAATAACCAGTCTTCTTATAATGTGAATTACATAAATATGTAATAGGAGATTGTTCCCTTCATACAAACCCACTATCCCATTATACATTAAGGAGGAAATAAAAATAATGGCCCCTTATGGAAGAAGAAAGCCACAACTGTGGTACAGATATGGTTCACATTTGAAGGCTGTGGAGAAATCATCCTGTACAGAATGCCTTCAGAATTCTCTATCAGCTGCTAGGAGAGAAATGAAAGTTTTCATATCCTATAGGTCTGTGTTAAAATACTAATAGTTGTGTGTCACTCCTAGTGACACACCAAGGCACTGATGTGCACTAATATATTACTGCATATTAATTTATTATATCAATATATGTCATCTGGGATAACATGAGGGCTGGAGGAAATGGAACTCGAGATGGAAGAACAAAGGAAGAAAAGGGCCAGATTGTGGTGCACAGTCTGAAGTTATATGCAAGCTGAGCCTCACAGGGAGGGACTCACACTGAGGTTAAATAATGAAAGGGAAACAATCAGGAATGCTAGAAATAAATCTCACTACACTGTTTTGGTTGAATTCGGTTCTGATTCCCAGGCCTCAACAGTTTGTTCTCCAACCTTTCTGGTCAAAAGAATCATTATTCCTCCAGTGATGATAACGGTTCCAAAGAACAATCAGATACTCCCCATCCAACCCTCTAGTTCTGAAATATGCCAGAATATTCTTGGTTTGTGCTGGGATGAATAAATGGATGAGGGGAATTAAGAACTACTGACTGGAAAATGATTTTTAAATGCAGCCAAAGAGGCATACTTTTCTTTTTTTCTCAAGAGGTCATTCAAAGCAGACAGAAAGACAAATAGATTATCTTTCTTCTAAAGAGACTATAGCAGGGGTGTCCCATAAGGAGAGTCCTTTAAAGCTGTTTGATGTAAAATGTTCTCTTACTGTATATTAGTTAAAAATATTAGAAATATACAATTGAGGTATTTTGTTTCATAGTTTAAAGTTTTTCTGGATTATAGTTTAAAACATCATGTTCTCTTAGGACACTTAAAGAATTTTCAGTGAAACATCTTAAATTAATTATTTTGAATATTTTCATCAAATTGGATTTGGTTATTTCACTCCAAATTATAAATTAAAAAGAATGTTTTTAGAGCTCTAATTTATGTAATTTTAGCTTAGTTTCCCTTGGGATGAACCTCTATGAAGTATATTCTTCATATTTTTAATTATTATTCTATTATTTTCATATCACGGTTGGTTTTCATACAGTCTTCTAGAGTCTAAAATAAACATATTGTGTTTCTATAGTTTTTAATTATCTTTGTGTAATAAAAGCCTTTTTATTTTTCATTCATTTTAAAATATCAAATAAGTCAATCAAACAACTTACTTTTCTTCAATTGAAATCAGTAATAACCATGAAATTTGCTTTGAAAATCATCTTTACTCAAGGCTTACTTTCCTAAGAGGTCATATTTTCTGAGTATTAAAAAAAACTACTATAGAAGTAATATCTATATTCCTATATCTAAATATATAATACTATGGAAAGCAAGTATCAATGCACATCATAACAATGAAATAGCTTGCTTATGGATAGCAATAATCTAGAATATATTATAGTACATTACAGGAAAAATTCAGCTTAATTCTTTATGTTAAAGAGAGAAACATAGTTTGGAAGGGAGAAAATTTTCCTCTTACTTTTCATGTGCGTGCCAAGTTGTTTCAGTCGTGTCCTACTTTTTGCAACCCTGTGGACCGTAGCCTGCCAGGATCCTCTGTCCATGGAATTCTCCAGGCAAGGATACTGGAGTGGGTTGCCATGCCCTCCTCTGGGGGATCTTCCTGACCCAGGGATCGAACCCACATCTCTTATATCTCCTGCATTGGCAGGTGGGTTCTTACCACTAGCACCACCTGGGAAGCCCTTACCTCCTCGTGTTTACTTCTAACTATCATGACACAGGACAAGTTTGTCATTATGTGTTGGGAACATTATATGAAATAGAGGACTTCTGTTGTGGAGGCTGCCACATGCTCAGTCATACTTGCTTCTTCCTCCAGGACACACAGATGTCCTATATATGTTAGTGTTCTTTGCAGTTTGATGTCTCCAGGCAACTGAATTCTCTCTAATGCCACATGGATAGAATTGATTTGCCTTTCAGGTCTGGTCCACTGAAAACTCTTGCACTGTTTCCAATTGTTATTCTCTGTGTCAGTTTCCTAGGTGTATGCAGAAAAGTGGGCAAGGGATTTCCAGGCCTTAAGGAAAGATTGAGCCAAGTAATAGGAAAAACTTTGGTTCCTGAATGATGCCGAGCAAGAACTCAAAATTAGACTTTGTAAGAGTGACAGTCGAACTTATATTGTGTATGCCACTGAGATTTGAGGATTTATTTGCTAGTTGATTTACTTACCTTAGTTAATACAGCTTAGAACCAAGGATTAGAATCTCTGATATGAAGTTCTGAGATCTCAAATTTTATTTTTTCAGTAAACTTACATTGAAGTTAAGAAAATTGGGTTTTATATGGCTGTGGGCAATTTGGTTTTCTCCTTCCAAGTGAAAGCTGGTAAACTTAAACATGTAAAAATGTTTTTCATCTCTTGAAGTCAGTAAAAAATTTAAAATATAGAAAACATACACTAGATCTAAACCAGTACCAAAAATTATTTAAGAAAATGAGAAACTCAGTTAAATAAGTTAAATTGATAGTAAAAAAAAAACAAAACCAGTCTTTTTTTAAGTAACTTGTATGCAGAGGAATATTAGCCTAAATCCACTGTCTGCTTATGGTTCAGAGAAGATGAAACAGTGCTTGTATTTATTTATTTTTAAATTAAATTAAATTTTTTTTTTTTGCTCTTTGTCTTTTATTTATTTATTTATTTTTACTTTACAATACTGTATTGGTTTTGCAATACATTGACATGAATCCACCACAGGTGTACATGAGTTCTCAATCCTGAACCCCCCTCCCACCACTCTCCCCATATCATCTCTCTGGGTCATCCCAGTGTACCAGCCCCAAGCATCCTGTATCCTATATCAAACCTAGACTGGCTATTTGTTTCTTACATGATAGTATACATGTTTCAATGCCATTCTCCCAAATCATCCCACCCTCTCCCTCTCCCACAGAGTCCAAAAGTCTGTTCTATACATCTGTATCTCTTTTGCTGTCTCACATACAGGGTTATCATTACCATCTTTCTAAATTCCATATTTATGTGTTGCTGCTGCTGCTGCTGCTGCTGCTAAGTCACGTCAGTCGTGTCCAACTCTGTGCGACCCCATAGACGGCAGCCCACCAGACTCCCCTGTCCCTGGGATTCTCCAGGCAAGAACACTGGAGTGGGTTGCCATTTCCTTCTCCAATGCATGAAAGTGAAAAGTGAAAGGGAAGTTGCTCAGTCATGTCTGACTCAGCGACCCCATGGACTGCAGCCTACCAGGCTCCTCCATCCATGGGATTTTCCAGGCAAGAGTACTGGAGTGGGGTACCATTGCCTTCTCCAATATATATGTGTTAGTATACTGTATTGGTGTTTTTCTTTCTAGCTTACTTCACTCTGTATAATCGGCTCCAGTTTCATCCACCTCATTAGAACTGATTGAAATGTATTCTTTTTAATGGCTGAATAATACTCCATTGTGTATATGTACCACAGCTTTCTTATCCATTTGTCTGCTGATGGACATCTAGGTTGTTTCCATGTCCTGGCTATTATAAACAGTGCTGCGATGAACATTGGGGTACACGTGTCTCTTTCAATTCTGATTTCCTCAGTGTATATGCCCAGCAGTGGGATTGCTGGGTCATAAGGCAGTTCTATTTCCAGTTTTTTAAGGAATTTCCACACTGTTCTCCATAGTGGCTGTACTAGTTTGCATTCCCACCAACAGTGTAAGAGGGTTCCCTTTTCTCCACACCCTCTCCAGGATTTATTGCTTGTAGACTTTTGGATCACAGCCATTCTGACTGGTGTGAAATGGTACCTCATTGTGGCCTTGATTTGCATTTCTCTGATAATGAGTGATGTTGAGCATCTTTTCATGTGTTTGCTAGCCATCCGTATGTCTTCTTTGGAGAAATGTCTAGAAAGCCCAGAGATAAATCCACACACCTATGGACACCTTATCTTCAACATAGGAGGCAAGAATATACAATGGATTAAAGACAATCTCTTTAACAAATGGTGCTGGGAAAACTGGTCAACCACTTGTAAAAGAATGAAGCTAGAACACTTTCTAACACCATACACAAAAATAAACTCAAAATGGATTAAAGATCTAAACATAAGACCAGAAACTATAAAACTCCTAGAGGAGAACATAGGCAAAACACTCTCCAACATAAATCACAGCAGGATCCTCTATGATCCACCTCCCAGAATACTGGAAATAAAAGCAAAAATAAACAAATGGGATCTAATTAAAATTAAAAGCTTCTGCACAACAAAGGAAACTATAAGCAAGGTGAAAAGACAGCCTTTGGAATGGGAGAAAATAATAGCAAATGAAGCAACTGACAAACAACTAATCTCAAAAATATACAAGCAACTCATGCAGCTCAATTCCAGAAAAATAAATGACCCAATCACAAACAGTGCTTTTAGAATGCCATTTGATTCTCAGAGCAGCCAGAGCAGAGCAAGAAAAGTGAACATTTTCTAGGTATTCCTTACATAATCAGGATATTTTGCTCCCTAGCATATTAAGTTCCAGGTTTAGTTTCTTTAAAGAGGGGCAAGAACTTAAAGAGAGTTGTGATGAAATCAGAGTGCAGAATCTTTCTGCATTTTTGTTCCAGTCTTATTCCATTTTATCACTTATGCCTAAATTAGCAATATCTTTTTATAGTGACTTGCCATTATCAAAAATTACTTAATATCAGAAAAAAATAATTTTTTGCATTCATTTTTCATTGGTTTATATAACATTTGACAAAAATTTGTTTTCACAGTCACAAGGATAGTAAGTTTTATAGCAGAATGATTGATTCTTGGTAACCACCCATGTGGTGGTAGCCGAATTGGGTGGCCATGGCAGAGATTGACTTGTAGCAGTGAGTATTCAGCAGACCACTGTTGGAGAGAGTCTGCTACTTCTTAATGTTATGCTTGGGAAAATGGTCTTTAAGGAAAAGATACAAGGAGAAAATTTCTTAGGAGAGAACACAGGGTGCTGTGAATAGCCATCTCTCCTCTCAAAGGTGTAGGGATGGGGTTGCATTACCTCTTAAGTCTCACATGTAGAGAGGAGGATTTAATGAGACCATTCTAAGAGTGAGGTCTTACTCTTACCTGTGAAATCTCTAAAATGAGTGATACCAGGCATCATGCTGGCAGTTAGCAAAGGAGAGTGATTTCATTTAAGGGCTCACTTTCAGATTTTCTCAGGGCTAGGAAATATTATCCATGAATCAGGTGTGGAGATAAAAGTCAACACAAAGAAGGTCCTATGAGGGCAGGCAGACTAGACTGAGGGATAAAGATTTTTGCAGGAGGAAGCTGAAGTTACTGTTGTATTTCTTTGAGCTGAGAAAGGGCTATAGAAAGGATAGAAGATGGCTTAACTGTAAAATAAACTCAGAATTTTAATTATTAAAAGGCTCTGGACATTTTAACATTTCTCTTGGGACTATTCCATCCAAGGACAGGGAAAATCTAGCCACATTAAATAAAATTAAGAGATGGTTGAAGACAAAACAGTGTTTTAATATTATATCCCCAGAATAAGTTGTGTTTCAACTTGATTGAATATAGCTTTATACAATACAGCATTAATGCTGGTTTTCAACTGCTCAGAAGAATGATATATACTTAGAAGTCTATCACAGGAATAAACCTATGTTATCCATTTATATTTTCAAAGTTTAATTGTCATGTTACTTTCTTAAAATTTCAAATATTAACTCATTAGATGTTATGTACAGAATAACCTGAATACTAGCCAAAATAGCCTAAATGAATAAGATAAAACTGTCAACCACTAATATCTAAAATAACTGGTTTGTTTTTCACTTCTAATCCAAGTTTTTTTCTTATCTCTTCATAAAACATACTCTCTTCACCTCTAGTAGCATCATATTTCTTTGAGTCTCATTTTTAGTATGATATATCTGTTGAGCATGTATCATGTCCTGTATTTCAATTAGACACTGAGGCAGAACCTTACTACCATAAAAATCTCATAATGATAACCTTTTTTTCCATTGGCATCTTAGGATAATCTGTCACTGTGTACACTTATTATGTTTAAGTACAATCACAGCAACATTAAGACAGTGTTTTATTTTATGAAACATCTGCATCTTCTCATTCACAGTTACTTGCTGACTCTTTATTTATTATTTTTTAATTTCCAAGAGGCTATTCATGGTAATTGCCTCTTATTTTCCTAGTAATAAATCCCAATACTTCAATAACCTCACCTTTAAGCCCATTAATTACATCTTCATTAAAAATTTTCTTATCAGAGTATGTTTCTTATGTTTGCTCAGATGGCAATTTCTTTTATTTCCTTAATAACAGAATAAATTGCTGTTATTTTTCTTAATAATATAATTCCCTATTCTTTTATAACTGATTTCGAAGTTCCATTTTCTTTTTATTACTAGGTGAAGGATCTAAAGTACACTGTTTTCTCTAAGTAGGTTGGACTCAGAATTTGTGCAGAGAAAGTGAAGTGTGTAAGTCTAGAAAAGTAACATAAAAGGTAGATAGAGTAATCTTAAATACATATTACTAAATGAAGGAAGTCTTTCTTAAAATCAACATACACTATGATTTCAAATATATGGCATTTTAGAAAAGGAATAATTGTGGAAACAGTAGAAGTATCAGTGATTTCCAGGGGTTAGGGGAGTGGAATGGATGACTAGGTGGAGCTCAGAGGATTTAGGAAGCAGTGAAAGTATTTTGTATGACTCTTTAATGGTGGATACACATCACTATGCTTTTGGCAAAACCCATAGAACTACAATACCAGGACTGAACCATAATTTAAACTAAGGACTTTTACTGACTGTGGTCTCAAGGTTGGTTTATCTATTGTAATAAATGTACCACTCAGGTGAGGAGATATTAGTAGTCAGGAGGGCTATAAATGTGGAAATGGGCATATAAGAATTATCTGTCCTCTCAGCTTTGCCATGAACCTAAAATTGCTCTAAAAATAAATTATATTTAGAATAACTTCTCATTTTAGTAAGTGGAAATTCCACTTCCATTCTTGTGATTGCTCAAGAAATCACAACCAAAAAGCCCTAGACCCCTAGCTCCAGAGTCATTCTTGATGTCTATTCTGTTCATATACCATATCCTATTCATCAGCAAATTCCATTGGCTCCATATTTAAGATTTACTGAAAATCCATGTACTTCTCAACCACCTGCACTGTTACCACCACAGTCAAACCACTACAATCTATTGCATGGATTATTATAAAAATATTTTTGAACAGGTCTTACTGTTTTACTTTGCCCAGTTCAGTTCAGTTCAGTCACTCAGTCCTGTCCGACTCTTTGTGACCCCACGGACTGCAGTACTGCAGGGACCAGGCCTCCCTGTCCTATCTTTTTGCCTTTTCATATTGTTCATGGGGTTCTCAAGGCAAGAATACTGAAGTGGTTTGCCATTCCCTTCTCCAGTGGGCCACATTTCATCAGAACTCTCCACCATGACCTGTCCATCTTGGGTGGCCCTACACGGCATGGCTCATAGTTTCATTGAGTTAGACAGGCTGTGGTCCATTTACTTTGCTCACCCTTCCCTAAAAGCCATAAAAGTTAACCTCTTAAAATAGATTCTAGTTGACCAAAAAAACTGATAGATGTACAGAAAACATTTGGCAAAGCAAATCATCATTCATAATAAAAACTTTCAACAAACAGAAGAGAACTTCCTTAAGCAGAAAAAGTAATTTATAAAAAAACCTACTTCATACTTAATGGTGAAATGCTGAATGCTTTCCCTCTAAGATTGGGAATATACAGAGATGTTCCCAGTCACCACTTCATTTCAACATTATATTGGAGATTCTAGCTGGTGCAGTTAAGCAAGGAAAACAACTAAGTCATTCAGATTGAAAAGGAAGAAATAAACCTTTATTCACAAATACCATAATCTTTTACCTCAAAAATTCTAAAGAATCTATTTTTAAAACTACTAGAATGAATAAATTAGTTCAGTAAGCTTGCAGAATACAAGATCAGTACACATAAAAAATCAGTTGTATTTCTACATACTGGCAATAAGCAACCCTAAAGTTAAATTAAGAAAACAATTCCAATACTTAGGAATAAATTTACCTAAAGAAACATAAGACCTACATATAGAAGACTATAAAACACTGATGATAGAAATCAACGATGACACAAATGGAAAAATATACCATGTTCATGGATTGGAAGAATCAAGATAGTGAAAATGAATATACTATCCAAAGCAATCTATAGATTAAACACAATCCCTATCAAGCTACCAGTGGTATTTTTCAGAGGACTAAAACAATAATTTCACAATTTATATGGATTTCCATAAAAAATTCTAATAGCCAAAGCAATCTTGAGAAAGAAGAATGGAACTGAAGGAATCAACCTGCCTGGCTTCAGACTATACTTACAAAACCACAATCGAGACAGCATGGTACTGGCAAAAAGACAGACATATAGATCAATGTAAGAAAATAGAAAGGCCAGAGATAAATCCAGGCACCTATGGACACCTTATCTTTTGACAAAGGAGGCAAAAATTTGCAGTGGAGAAAAGACAATCTCTTACAAGTGGTGCTGGGAAAGCTGGTCAACCACCTGTAAAAGAATGAAACTAGAACACTTTCTAACACCATATACAAAAATATACTCAAAATGGATTAAAGATCTAAATATAAGACCAGAAATTATAAAACTCTTAGAGGAAAACATAGGCAGTACACTCTCTGACATAAATCACAGGAAGATACTCTATGATCCACCTCCCAGAGTAATGGAAATGAAAACAAAAATAAACAAATGGGACCTAATTAAAATGAAAAGCTTTTGCACAATGAAGGAAACTATAAGCAAGGTGAAAAGGCAGCCTTCAGAATGGGAGAAAATAACAGCAAATGAAACAACTGACAAAGAATTAATCTCCAAAATATACAAGCAGCTTATGTAACTCAATACCAGAAAAATAAATGACCCAATCAAAAAGTGGGTTAAAGAACTAAAATAGACATTTCTCTAAAGAAGACTTACAGATGGCTAACAAGCACATGAAAAGATGCTCAACATCACTCATTATCAGAGAAATGCAAATCAAAACCACAATGAGGTACCATCTCACGCCAGTCAGAATGGCTGCTATCAAAACATCTATAAACGGTAAATGCTGGAGAGGGTTTGGAGAACAGGAAACCCTCTTACATTACTGATGGGAATGAAAACTAGTATGGCCATTATGGAGAACAGCATGGAGATTGCTTAAAAAGCTGGAAATAGAACTGCCATATGACCCCACAATCCTACTGCTGGGCATACACACCAGGGAAACCAGAACTGAAAGAGACATATGTACTCCAGTGTTCATTGTATCACTGTTTACAAGAGCTAAGACATGGAAGCAACCTAGATGTCCATCACCAGATGAATGGACAAGGAAGTTGTGGTACATATACACAATGGAATATTACTCAGCTATAAAAAGAATGCATTTGAGTCAGTTCTAATGAGGTGGATGAAACTGGAGCCTATTATACAAAGTGAGTTCAGTTCAGTTCAGTTCAGTTGCTCAGTCGTGTCCGACTCTTTGCAACCCCATGAATCTCAGCATGCCAGGCCTCCCTGTCCATCACCATCTCCTGGAGTTCACACAGACTCAAGTCCATCGAGTGTGTGATGCCATCCAGCCATCTCATCCTCTGTCGTCCCCTTCTCCTCCTGCCCCCAATCCCTCCCAGCATCAGAGTCTTTTCTAATGAGTCAACTCTTTGCATGAGGTGGCCAAAGTACTGGAGCTTCAGCTTTAGCATCAGTCCTTCCAAGGAAATCCCAGGGTTGATCTCCTTCAGAATGGACTGGTTGGATCTCCTTGCAGTCCAAGGGACTCTCAAGAGTCTTCTCCATCACCACAATTCAAAAGCATCAATTCTTCGGCGCTCAGCCTTCTCCACAGTCCAACTCTCACATCCATACATGACCACAGGAAAAACCATAGCCTTGACTAGACGGACCTTAGTCAGCAAAGTAATGTCTCTGCTTTTGAATATACTATCTAGGTTGGTCATAACTTTTCTTCCAAGGAGTAAGCGTCTTTTAATTTCATGGCTGCAGTCACCATCTGCAGTGATTTTGGAGCCCCCAAAAATAAAGTCTGACACTTTTTCTACTGTTTCCCCATCTATTTCCCATGAAGTGATGGGACCAGATGCCATGATCTTTGTTTTCTGAATGTTGAGCTTTAGGCCAACTTTTTCACTCTCCAGTTTCAGTTTCATCAAGAGGCTTTTTAGCTTCTCTTCCCTTTCTGCCATAAGGGTGGTGTCATCTGCATATCTGAGGTTATTGATATTTCTCCCAGCAGTCTTGATTCCAGCTTGTGTTTCTTCCAGTCCAGCGTTTCTCATGATGTACTCTGCATATAAGTTAAATAAGCAGGGTGACAATATACAGCCTTGACGTACTCCTCTTCCTATTTGGAACCAGTCTGTTGTTCCATGTCCAGTTTTAACTGTTGCTTCCTGACCTGCATACAGATTATACAAAGTGAAGTAAGTCAGAAAGAGAAACACCAGTACAGTATATTAACACATATATATGGAATTTAGAAAGATGGTAATGATGACCCTATATGCCAGACAGCAATAGAGACTCAGATGAGTCTCTACTGAGACAAAGATCATGGCATCTGGTCCCATCACTTCATGGGAAATAGATGGGGAAACAGTAGAAAAAGTGTCAGACTTTATTTTTGGGGGCTCCAAAATCACTGCAGATGGTGACTGCAGCCATGAAATTAAAAGAGAACAGACTTTTGAACTCTGTGGGAGAAGGTGAAGAGAGTAACATTGAAACATGTCCATTACCATATGTAAAACAAATGACCAGTGCAAGTTCGATGCATGAAGCAGGGCACTCAAAGCTGGTGCTCTGGGACAACCCAGAGAGATGGGGTGGGGAGGGAGGGGTATAGGGAGACACATGTACACCATGGCTGATTCATGTCGATGCATGGCAAAACCCACCGCAATATTGTAAAGTAATTAGCCTCCAATTTAAATAAATAAATTTTAAAAAAGAAAACAATTCCATTTGTAGTTGAATAAAAATATGACTATGTCATATTTCAGTTCAGAAACCTTTAACAGTTTCTTTCCATTCATAGAGTAAAATTCCAGTGTGCTCATCATGTCTTGTAAGGCTCAGCAGTGATCTTATTTCCAGCTACTTCTCTGACAGCATCTCTCTCATTCACTCTGCTTCAGTCCTGTTGACATCTTTTCTGTTCCTCAAGTATGGCAAGTATGCTGCATGGAACTCCTGCTTCTCAGATAATTGCATGGTCTGCTTCTTCACTTCTTCCTGCTACTTCATCTTTGCTCAAATATTAACGTATTAGGATCTCTCTCATCACAGACATAAAACAATACCCTTACCTCCATTCTCATTACTCTCTATCGCCTTATTTTTCTGTATATACATACACATACACACATACACTATTATTGTGCTACAGTATTTCACTTTGAAAACCTTGAAGATTATAGAAAAGCTGCAAGAAGAGTCATTCAATACCTTATACTGCATGCATTTCCCAAGATCACGATCATTCTCTTAGTCATGGGGGTTTAATCTCTGTGTAGGGAAGATCCCCTGGAGAAGGAAATAGCTACCAACTCCAATATTCTTGCCAGGAAAACCCCCTGGACAGAGGAACCCGGAAGGCTACAGTCCATGGGGTCACAAAAGTGTTGGACATGACTTAGCAACTGAATAAGAAAAATTATATTGGTCCATTGCTATTATCTAATCATTAGTCCATATTTAAATTACTCAGTTGTCCCAATAGCTTTATTTATATCTGTTTTTTCCTCCAATCTAAGATCCTAGCAAGAATCACACATTACATTTTATTATATCCTTTATTCATCTTTAATCTAGAACAGTTTCCCAGATTCTTTTTGTCTTTCTTTTTATTAAGAATTTTGAAAATATCCTTTGATTGTAATGTATTTAATTATTTTCTCACAATTAGGGTCCAGCTCAAGAGTTTTGGCACAAATATCACATTGGTGGGGCTTCCCTGGTGGCTCAGCATTAAAGAATCCACCTGCCGATGCAGGAGATCCAGGTTTAATCCCTGGGTAGGGGGGTGGGGAAGATCCCCTGGAGAAACAAATGGCTACTGATTCCAGTATTCTTGCCTGGGGAATCCTATGGACAGAGGAGCCTGGCAGGCTACAGTCTATGAGGTCACAAAAGAGTTGGACATGACTTAGTGACTAAACAACAACAATAACAAGGAATCACACCAATAAATACCTTTGTCTCAACCACGGAGGATGTGATGCTGCCTGGCTTTCCACACTTTCTTGCTTGTTTATCTTTCTCTCTATTCGACTATAAACTCTATAAAAGCTAAAAGTGTGCATTCTTTGTTCACTCTTTCATCCCTAGATCTCATGGATGTTTGGTAAATATTTGTTGAATGAATGAGTACATCCACAACCCACCAGATTTTTCTCCAGCAGAACAGCTGACCGCCCTAGATTGCCATCAGGGAGTGGCAGGAAGTAGGTGCACTGACTCAGTATTCCACATACACAGATGGCTGAGAGGTCCCAGAATAGGGGGTTGCCTCAGGTTTTGGGATATCCATTTCAGTTCAGTCAGCTCAGTCACGTCCGACTCTTTGCGACCCCGTGAATCGTAGCACGCCAGGCCTCCCTGTCCATCACCAACTCTCAGACTCATGTCCATCGAGTCAGTGATGCCATCCAGCCATCTCATCCTCGGCCATCCCCTTCTCCTCCTGCCCCCAATCCATCCCAGCATCAGAGTCTTTTCCAATGAGTCAGCTCTTCGCATGAGGTGGCCAAAGTACTGGAGTTTCAGCTTTAGCATCATTCCCTCCAAAGAAATCCCAGGGCTGATCTCCCTCAGAATGGACTGGTTGGATCTCCTTGCAGTCCAAGGGACTCTCAAGAGTCTTCTCCAACACCACAGTTCAAAAGCATCAATTCTTAGGCACTCAGCCTTCTTCACAGTCCAACTCTCACATCCATACATGACCACAGGAAAAACCATAGCCTTGACTAGATGACCTTAGTCGGCAAAGTAATATCTCTGCTTTTGAATATGCTATCTAGGTTGGTCATAACTTTTCTTCCAAGGAGTAAGTGTCTTTTAATTTCATTTAGACAAACATTATTAATCATGTTTCCAAACATATATATTATCTATTCATTTACACATTACATCCATATGCTACTCTTCTAGGTGCATACTAAATGTATACATCAAAGGGTTTTTTATGAGTTAAAAAGTAAATGAAAGAAGCAGTTGTGTTGTTTTCTTTCCAGACCCCAGTGGCTTCTTTCCCCATTCCTAGGCTGGGGCAAGGTGGTGGGATTGGTCCACAAACTTCCCTTTTGAAGAATACTATTTTTATCTTTCCTTGAGCAGAGAAGTTTTAGTGTTCTGAGTGACCTTACGAGTCTCTTCACTGTTTAGAATCTTGAAAAGGGTCCCACAATTCTTAGCTGATTTTTGGACAGACAGTCGTATGTTGCCTTGTCCTGTTAAATTCCAGTTGTGTCTTTTGAGGCCTACCTGAGAGACTCCTGAAAGTTGCTCAAGCTTGATAATATTTAAGATAAAGATGCTCAAAATCCCAATTTTTGACTTCTAGACATTCAGCCAGGAAATATCTTTAGTTCTTGGAAAATGGTAAATTCTCAGAGGATAGCCCTTCCAGACCAGGCTTTAAATGATGCAGCTCAAAATGTTACTAGGAATCTGAATCATCTAGCATGCCTTTGAAAATCAGTCCCATAATTATCTGAAGGGATCCTTTAATTAAATCCATGTTTCAGGATGCTTAATCCAAACTGAAACATTCCAGAAGTGTACTTACCGAAAATAATATATTGTGACTGTTTAAACCCCTGGTGCTTTAAATCAGCTACATTAAAGTTGGTCCTCTAGTATCACGGTCTTTGTTCCCAATTCAAAGTCTTATTTAAGAAAGATAACTTCCCAAAGTATAATATCAATTCATGTTACTGTTTCTTAACAATTTTTTTTTTTTTGGCCTGGTGTGTCCCTATGTACTCTCCTTTCTTTATGACATTACATTAAATAGATCTGTCTTCAAGGACTTAGATGTTTACATTGTCATTGTTTAAAAGTTACTCTTCACCATAGTTCTGTGATTTAGGGCACCGTTGCTTAATGAATAATCAAATCACCTTTGAAGGTGCCAAGACCAAGTCTTCCAGAACAATTAAGTGTCTTTTATGAAACACAGATTTTCTGGGAAAGTATAATTTTGCTTCATCTCCTGAATCATGTATCCTTCAGTGGTCTCAGTGTTATTTACAGTGGGGTTGGCTGTCCAGTGAATGCATCACGCCATTTGTTTAAATTAAGGAAATTGCTTCTTAGTGTTTTTCTTTGTTAACATTTTTACAATAAAGGCAGCTTTACATTTTGAGACTTCAAAAAGCTTTGATGATATACATTTACTTCAAATGAGTGTACAACTCCTAAGGGGACAAAAAGTCCAGTCGGTGTTATAAATTATGCTTGGCAAATGTTATTGGAGAACATTTAAGATATTTTAGCAATAATTCCACTCAATCTTTTATTTGGGACACGTTGTCATTTTCCTTGTGAGCCTGTGAGTGATTAAAGGTCTTTTGGCCCATCTCATTAGGGAGAAATTGTTGACCCTATAAACAAGAAATCTTAAAAGACTAATGTCCAGAGAGTCATAAGCAGAAAATAAAAAAATAAGAAGCCATGAATTTAAAAGCATAACAGATACACTCATATTTTTTTATGTATAATCAGTAGCTCTGGTCATTGGCATCTGCTCTGGGTGTGCAGTATTAAACTTTACAGTTTTCTAAGCATCTCAGGTACCATTTTATACCATTCAGTTGTGTCCAGCTTTCCATTATTGCTGGCAGTACATCCTTTGGAATGTCTGCTCTACTCAGGGAATGATCTGGTGCCAGCCTCTCATGGAGAAAGAGACAAAAAAAAAAATCTGTAATTTAAATAAAAAATTGTGGTATAATAATGTTGGCAAGGAGGCAAATGTCTTTAAAATCTTCATATCCTGAACAAAACTCCATTTCAGAAGGGTGGAGTTTTCCCAAAACATTTAAAATGATAAGGATTCTTGAGAAAGATACCTTTCCGTAGCCTCAGTGAGAAGTTACTTGGATTCTAAGTCAGTAAAACATCTTAGAGACATCTAAGCATGTACTTTTAAAATTAAAAGCTGGCCTTGCTCAAAGTAAACTGAGACAGAAATGATCTTGGATATATTTTCCATAGAGGCACCTGCTTTGGGTACAACCACACATAGAAGGATTTTGGCGCAATAAACTGTCTAACCTATTCAAGGGATGATATTTTGGATACTGTTCATGGCACCTTTTAAAGGCAATTTTTAGTGTTCTGTCTAGACTTATGTTCCAAGGTCAGCACACAGTGTTAGAAAACTTCTGTTGGTTGAAATCAGAGAAGAGACGAGGAAATTAAAATTAAAGCCTCACCCTCTTTAATGGGACTGTGCCTCAGCCTACAGGGATTCTGGGGAGAACACCACTGTAAGAGGCCAAATACATCAGAATGAGCCAAAAGGATTGCCTTTGTGACCAGGATTACCTTCCTAATATTACCTTGTAATACACTTTAAAATCTAAAGTATATATATTTTTAGCTTTTATGATTAAAACATGGGAGGACGACTCAGGTCACTTGACAAAATTATATTACAGTTATTCTATGTGTGTGTGTTTGCTAAGTCACTTCGGTAGTGTCCGACTCTCTGTGACCCCATAGACTGTAGTCTACCAGGCTCCTCTGTCCATGGGATTCTCTAGGCAAGAATACTGGAGTGGCTTGCTCTGCCCTTCTCCAGGGGATCTTCTCGACCCAGGGATTGAACCCGTGTCTCTTAGCATTTCCTGCATTGGCTAGTGGGTTCTTTTCCACTAGTGCTACCTGGGAAGTTATTCTATATAGTTCATGAAATATGTGTGTATCTTTTTTCTGGTGATATAAACATCTTTTCAGCTTATTCCTTTTTTATTCACTGGAAACAACCTTGCAAAACACATTACTCCATGGGATACTTGAGATACTAAAGATGTTAATTGCAAAACACATTACTCCATGGGATACTTGAGATACTAAAGATGTTAATTGCAAAACACATTACTCCATGGGATACTTGAGATACTAAAGATGTTAATTGTATCCCTTGACATTATTGTGTCTTGTCACTTGGTGACCATGAGTAATCCCTAGAAGTTCCAGCCCCCTGCTCCCCAGAGTGGAGTTCTACATGAACAGTGTGTATCTAACACAGTCAAGCTATAACCTTTCAACTCTGCAATTAGAAAGTTGGAGCCCGAAATAAACTTTGTTTCTGGTTCTTAATACAAGCCTAACAGATACTAATGTGAAAAGCAAAATCTAAATGAAAAAAATTTTATGCCATTAAGAAACATTATGTTTAAGTTGTTTCCCTGATATTTAAAACAATACTGATTATCTATAATCACTCAAAGTACTGGTCATGTACTTTACTTGTTACCTGATTTAACTGTTACTCCAACCCCATTTTACCTATGAGTGTCCTTAATCTAAGAGTTGTTAAGTACCTTTGCAAAGAATATCCAGCTAATTCAGTTCAGTTCAGTTCAATTCAGTTGCTCAGTCATGTCCAACTCTTTGAGACTCCATGGACAGCAGCATGCCGAGCTTCCCTGTCCATCACCAGCTCCTGGAGCTTGCTCAGACTCGGGTCCATCAAGTCGGTGAGGCCTTCCAACCATCTCATCCTCTGTCACCCCCTTCTCCTCTTGCCTTCAATCTTTCCCACCATCAGGGTCTTTTCCAGTGAGTCAGTTCTTTGCATCAGGTGGCCAAATTACTGGAGCTTCAGCTTCAACATCAATCCTTCCAATGAATATACAGGATTGATTTCCTGTAGGATTGACTGTTTGATCTCCTTGCTGTCCAAGGGACTCTCAAGAGTCTTCTCCAACCACACAGTTCAAAAGCATCCAGCTAATTAGTGCCCACTAAATACTAAGTATTAGACTTGAATCCAAATTTAACTAGCTCCAAACTAAACGTCGTACTTCTGAATTATGGTCCTGTGCTACCTATACTGTGTTTCTTGTATTTCCTTTGACATTATGGGGAAAAGTTTATATTCTTCTATATCAGGTGCTTTTTTAACTCTAAAAGCAAATGCAAGATTATACATATATGTAGGTATATGCATTTCTTCTAGAATCATGGAACATAATTTCTATCAGGTTTTCCAGCTTATCTGTCACTTAAAAATGAAAAACACTGATACAGCAGCATTTTAGTAACTAGCAAAGAATCACCCCTTAAACAAAAAATCAAGTACATCACTAGGCTGTTCAAAGAATATGTAATGTGAATGCAAATTACATGTTGACGTGTTTAAGAAAAATGCGTGGTTTGTTTCTACTCTTATTCATACCAATAATGTTTTGTAATTTGTTACGGTTATGGTTCTCTTCAAATTTTAGATTTAGGTTATGTCAACCAAAAAGAAACTTTGTTCCAAATTAGAAGTGCTGGAAAATACATTAATTCATGTGCCGCATGTTACTGGGAGACATATTTTCTTCATGTTGTATACATTAGCTTAAGGGGAAAACTTGCTTAGAGAGGCATAGCCTTGCACAGAGAAAACTGATAAAACCAAGGGAGAATAACGGATAAATCACGAGTGTTCTAAGCCAGATGTACAAAAGTAGTTACTATTTATTTAGTAATGACAATTAGGGAGAAAATAAAGTTAGGTTATATACAGATTATTGTAATTGATGTTTAGGGGTGATAATATGCTATTTTTATGATTTATGTAAATTAACACTGGCGTTATGTTTTATTTCTTGTTCCAGTCAACTTATACCTACAAGACTTAATCCCTTCTCACTATAATCATGATCTCCACTTTCTTCTGTACCTTCAGATGCTTTTTATGTCAGTACATAAGCATGATTTAATCTTTCCCATCATATGACACTTGCCTTAATAAGTCTTCAAGCTCTTTCCCCTTCCTTTATTATCCATTATGAATCTGACTCATTATTGCAGTGCTCATGGCTAGGGTTATTCATTACCTCCTCAGAGCTGTCTTCTATTGTCACTTTTTAGACTGAATCTTAAATAGTGGCTTAAAAAATTTTGATACTATTAAACATACTTTCCTTACAATTCTCTCTCTCTCTGTTTTATTTTCTGTACCAATACTTTTTCATGGCACATCTTCAAGTTTGATCTTTCTTCCATTTTAGTCTCTTGTCATGGACTGCTTTTCTTTGGCCAACTCCTTAAATGTTGGTGTTCTTCAGGATTCTATTGCTAACCTTTGTCTTCTTTCATTCTATATTTGCCTCTTCTGCCCTCACACATTATTCTAAACCACCTAAATTATGAAGACTTTTTTTTTAAATAAAGAAGATCATTTTGTAATAATAAAGTAGTAAATTCATAAAGAGGATATAAAAATCCCCAATATTTATGTATCTAAAAGAGTTCAATATTTGATATGCAAAAATGGATAGAACTGTAAGCAGAAATAGGTACATACATTATTTTAGTTGGAAATTTAAAGTTTTTCTTATTAATCAATATAATAGATGAAAAATTTGTGCATAGAAGACTTCACCCAACTTGACCTAGACACTGATATTTATAAAACAACTCACTGAATAACAGTAGACCACACGTTATTTTCACGTACACACTGACCATTCATCAAGATAGTCAATGTGATGCATTATGAAACAAATCTCAACAAATTTAGAAGGATTGAAATCACAAAGAGAATAATCTCTGATCAAAGCAGAATTGTTAGAAATCAATAACAAAAAAATTTGGAAAATTCTCAAATATTTGAAAAATAAACAACACATCTTTAAATAAGCTTTTGAACAAAGAAGAAGTTACAAAGGAAATTAAAAAGTATTTTGAACTGAATGAAAATAAAAATGCAACATGAAAATTTATGGATTGCATTAAAGTAGTTAGAAAAAAATGTAGTTTTAAATACTTAGCAAAGGAGATATATCTAAAATCTATCATCTAGACTTCTACCTTAAAAAGCACAAAAAGAAGGAAAATTAGATCAAAAGTAAATTAAGTGAAAGTGAAGTCGCTCAGTCGTGTCCGACTCTTAGTGACCCCATGGACTGCAGCCTGCCAGGCTCCTCTGTCCATGGGATTTTCCAAGCAAGAGTACTGGAGTGGGTTGCCATTGCCTTCTCCGATACAGGTGTAGCTTTAGGCTATATTCAGAAGATATCCCCAGAATCAAAGAAATTCAGATATTTCATATGATAATGTGATGCCTCTTTTCAGATTACTGTTTACCCCCACACTGTGAAATGTGTATTTTTAAAAACAATAATCTTCCTCTATAATCACAATTCAAAACTAGCAAAATACTCATTGTCATTACAGAAACTATGATTGTATACTTTAAATATTTGGATATCTTTTTAATGACTATCTTAAACCAACTTTTACTTTATATATACCAAGAGTATACACTTATTAGTTGAAAAATACATTGGTTCTACCTACCTACTACTTTTAATATACAACATGATAATTTGTGTCTTCTTCCTAGTAGCACAATTATAAAGACAGGAACACAAAAGATGTATTAGGGAGGTAAAGTAAGTACCGGAAAAACTTTCTTAGCCTTGGTTTATCATTTTTTTATCTTTCCTTTGAATACACATTGCAACTGTTTGTCCTCTTTCACTACTCTTTCACTCTATTCCTACCTAAAACTTTTGAGCTTTGGAGCAAGGTCAGGTAGAAATCGGGAAAAGCAGAGAAATTAAATGAAACTCAAAGCTGGTTCTTTGATAAAAAATCGGTGAAGGTGATAAACTGCTAGACTGAACAAGAAAGAGAGAGAAGACACAAATTACCAGTATCATACATGAAAAAGACGTCAAGATGTATCTTACATTACAAAAAGAAAAAATGCAGCAGTACCATACACAACTTTATACAACAAATGGATCAACTTAAATGAAATGGAAACAAAATTCTTAAATTAATCCAATTACAAAAACTAATATAAGAGAAATAGGAAATCTAAACATTTTGGGATTTATCTAAAATATAGAATTCATAACTCAAAATTTTCCAGCATGCACACACATAACTCTAGGAAAGATGACTTCACTAGTTAATTCTACCAAATATTTAAAAAGAAACTGTACCAATCCTATTAGGACTGTGTGAAGCAGTAAAGAAGTTGGGAGTACTTCCCAACTCATTTTACGAGTTCAACATTACTCTGTGTCCAAAACTAGATATTATTAAAAGAACAAAAAACAGTAGACAAATATCTCTCCTGAACTTAGGTATAAATATGCTTAATGAAAACAAAGTATACCAGATAATATATAAAAAGAACAATATATTAATATAATGGTCATGTAGAATGTATTCCAGGAACCCCAGATTAATTTAGCTTTCAATCAATATAATTCATCATATTAAGAACATTAAGGAAAAAATCATGACCATATGAATAAATTCTACTTGGAAATGTATTTGACAAAATTCAATACTCATTCACATTAAAATCTCTGAGCAGACTGAGGATACAAAGGAGGTCCCATTAAGTGTGTGAGATGATATGTTAATTAGCTTGACCATAGTAATGATTTTTACTGTATATCAAATCATAATGTATTCCTTAAATATATACAGATTTTCTTAATGTATATCTGTATCTATATATTTAAATCTACCAGGCTAATAGGTAGAAGGTGTATCTCATTTTAATTTTTAAAATTTACGCTTGTGAAAAGTTTTTTATATATATTGGCCATTTGCATTTCTTTCTGTGAAATGTCTCCTCATATGCTTTATTTTGTTTCTATTAAGTTATTCGTATTTGTCATTTGTATTTATAAAAGCTCTTTATTTCAAAAGCTTATATCCTTTTCTGTCATAAAAGGAACTTCCTCATCTAACTCATCTAAGAAAAACTTAAAGCTAACATCATATATTTTAGTAAAAAACTGAAAGTTTTTCCGTAAGATCAGGAAATGGCAAGTAGGTTTGTTCTCAAGACATCAGCTCACGTTGTACTGTAGATTCTAGCAAATGTAATTAAAGTAGGACAAATAAGTAACAGGCATACAGATTGAGAGGGAAGATTACATAGATAACCCAGAGGAATCTACCAAGAAAAAAAACAAAGGAGCTACTATATTCAGTGCATTTGGCAGAGTTGTAGAATATAAGCTCAAATTGCAAAAAAATCAGCATATTCCCATATACTAGCAATGAAAAAACAGAAATAAAAACTTAAAAATAAAAAATTTAAACTATAAAATATTTAGGGAAAAACATAATAGCATATGTGCAAACCTGCACAATGGAAAATATGCCAAAAAAAAAAAAAACCCTTAGAGAACTTTTTGACACCTAAATACATGTGGGCCCTGGGAAGCATCACTATGAACAAAGCTAGTGGAGGTGATGGAATTCCAGTTGAGCTATTTCAATCCTAAAAGATGATGCTGTGAAAGTGCTGCACTCCATATGCCAGCAAATTTGGAAAACTCAGCAGTGACCACAGGACTGGAAAAGGTCAGTTTTCATTCCCATCCCAAAGAAAGGCAGTGCCAAAGAATGCTCAAACTACCACACAATTGCACTCATCTCACACACTAGCAAAGTAATGCTCAAAATTCTCCAAGCCAGGCTTCAGCAGCACATGAACCGTGAACTTCCAGATATTCAAGCTGGTTTTAGAAAAGGCAGAGGAACCAGAGATCAAATTGCCAACATCTGCTGGATTATCGAAAAAGCAAGAAAGTTCCAGAAAAACATGTATTTCTGCTTTATTGACTATGCCAAAGCCTTTGACTGTGTGGATCACAATAAACTGGAAAATTCTGAAAGAGATGGGAATACCAGACCACCTGACCTGCCTCTTGAGAAACCTATATGCAGGTCAGGAAGCAACAGAACTGGACAGGGAACAACAAACTAGTTCCAAACAGGGAGTCTGTCAAGGCTGTATATTGTCACCCTGCTTATTTAACTTATATGCAGAGTACATCATGAGAAATGCTGGGCTGGAAGAAGCACAAGCTGAAATCAAGATTTCCAGGAGAAATATCAATAACCTCAGATATGCAGATGATACCACCCTTATGGCAGAAAGTGAAGAGGAACTAAAAATCCTCTTGATGAAAGAGGAGAGTGAAAAAGTTGGCTTAAAGCTGCACATTCAGAAAACTAAGATCATAGCATCCCATCACTTCATGGCAAATAGATGTGAAAACAGTGGCTGACTTTATTTTTTGGGGCTCCAGAATCATTGCAGATGGTGATTGCAGCCATGAAATTAAAAGACGCTTACTCTTTGGAAGGAAAGTTATGACCAACCTAGACAGCATGTTAAAAAGCAGAGACGTGATTTTGTCAATAAAGGTCCATCTAGTCAAGGCTATGGTTTTTCCAATAGTCATGTATAGATGTGAGAGTTGGACTGTGAAGAAAGCTGAGCACCGAAGAATTGATGCTTTTGAACTGTGGTGTTGGAGAAGACTCTTGAGAGTCCCTTGGACTGCAAGGAGATCAAACCAGTCCATTCTAAAGGAGATCAGTCCTGGGTGTTCATTGGAAGGACTGATATTGAAGCTGAAACTCCAATACTTTTGCCACCTGACTAATTTAAAAAGACACTGATGCTGGGAAAGATTGAGACAGGAGGAGAAGGGGATAACAGAGGATGAGCTAGTTGGATGGCATCACCAACTCAATGGACATGAGTTTGGGCAAACTCTGGGAGTTGGTGATGGACAGGGAGGCCTGGCGTGCTGCGGTTCGTGGGGTCGCAAAGAGTCAGACACGACTGAGCGACTGAACTGAACTGAACTGAAATACATGTAGCAATATACCATGTTCATGAATTGGAAGATTCAGTTGATAAAATGTTTTCTTTAAATTGATCTATAGATTTCATGTGTTGCTGTTCAGTCCCTAAGTCTCATCTGACTCTTTGCCACCCAAAGGACTGCAGCATAACAGGCTCCTCTGTCCTCCATTATTTCTCAGAGTTTGCTCAGATTCATGTGCATTGAGTCAGTGATGCTATCTGACCATCTCATTCTCTGCTGCCCTCTTCTCTTTTGCCTTCTATCTTTCCCAGCATCAGGTTCTTTTCTAATGAGTTTGCTCTTTGGATCAGGTGGCCAAAGTATTGGAGCTTCAGCTTCAGCAGAAGTCCTTCCAATGAATATTCAGATTTAATTTCCTTTTGGATGGACTGTTTGATCTCCTTGCTGTGCAAGAGAATCTCAAGAGTTTCTTCAGCACCACAATTTGAGAGCATCAATTCTTTAGTGCTCAGCCTTCTTTATGGTCCAACCTCTCACATCTGTACATGACTACTGGAAAAACCATAGCTTTCCCTGGTGGCTCAGAGGTTAAAGCATCTGCCTGCAATGTGGGGGACCCAGGTTCAATCCCTGGTTCAAGATGATCCCCTGGAGAAGGAAATGGCAACCCACTTCCAGTATTCTTGCCTGGAGAATCTCACAGATGGAGGAGCCTAGTAGGCTACAGTCCATGGGGTCGCAAAGAGTTGGACGCAACTGAGTGGACTTCACTTCACTTCACTTCACTTGATTATACAAACTTTTGTCAGCAAAGTGATGTCTCTTCTTTTTAATATGCTGTCTAGGTTTGTAATAGCTTTCCTTCTAAAGACTAAGCATCATTTAATTTCATGGCTGCAGTTACTTTCTGCATGATTTTGGAGCCCAAAGAAAATAAAATCTGTCACTGCTTCCACTTTCCCCCTTCTATTTGCCCTCCTGAAATGATGGGACTGGATACCATGATTTTAGTTTTTTTAATATTGAGTTTCAAGCCAGCTTTTTCACTCTCTTTCACCCTCATCAAGAGGCTCTTTAGTTCCTCTTCACTTTTGGCCATTAGAATGGTATCATCTGCATATATAAGGTTGTTGCTCTTTCTCCTAGCAATCTTCATTCTAGCTTGTGATTCATCTAGCCCAGCATTTCACTTGATGTACTTTGCATAGAAGTTAGATAAGCAGCTTTGATATACTCCTTTCCAAATTTTGTGCCAGTCTATTGTTTCATGTCTGTTTATACCTGTTGCTTCTTGACCTGCATACAAGTTTCTTAGGAGATGGTCTGGTATTCCCATCTCCGTAAGAATTTTCCACACAATCAAAAGATTTAGCATAGTCAGTGAAGCAGAAGTAGATATTTTTTCTGGCATTCCCTTGTTTTCTCTGTGTCTAATGAATGTTGGCAATTTGATCTCTGGTCCCTCTGCATTTTCTAAACCCAGCTTGTACATCTGCAAGTTCTCAGTTTACATACTGCTGAATCCTAGCTTGAAGAACTTTGAGCATAACCTTGCTAGCATGTGAAATGAGCACAGTTGTACGGTAGTTTGAACAGTCTTTGGCTTTGCCCTTCTTTGGGACTGGAATGAAAACTGACCTTTTCTAGTCCTGTGGCCACTGCCAAGTTTTCCAAATTTGCTGATAGGTCAACATTCTAGTAGAATATTTTTGTTAGAAATTGACAATCTGATTCTATCATTTATGTGAAAATGTAAAAGGACTAGATTAACCAAAACAATTTTGAAAATTAAGGACAAAATTGGAGGACTGATTTCAAGACATTATAAAACTGAAGTTATCGAGGAAAAGTGGTATTAGTATTAGAATAGTCTTATAGATCAATAGAATAGATCAGTAATTTCAGAAAGGGATCTGCCAATATGTGCTGCTTCTATTTTTGTATAAGATTCCAATGTAATTCAAAGGGGGAAAAAGGTCCTCTCAATTAATGATGAACTGAATTTCCATTTTAGAAGAATAATTAGCTGTAAGCCTTAATTTGATGTTTTTGAATTTTGGTGCTGGAGAAGACTCTTGAGAGTCCCTTGGACAGCAAGGAGATCAAACCAGTCAATCCTAAAGGAAATCAGTCCTGAATTTTCTTTGGAAGGACTGATGCTGAAGTGAAGCTCCAATACTTTTGCCACCTGTTGTGAGGTGCTGACTCACTGAAAAAGACCCTGATGTTGGGAAAATTAAGGAGAGAAGCAGAATGAGAGGACAGAGGGTGAGATGGTCAGATACCATCACCAACTCGATGGAACTTGAATTTGGGAAATCTCCAGGAGATAGTGGAGGACAGAGGATCCTGGAGTACTGCAGTCCATGGAGTGGCAAAGAGTTGGGACGTGATTTAGCTACTGAACAACAACAACAATGCCTTACTTCATTACATACTCAAAAATAACTCAGAATGAATCTATTCTTAAAAGTATATAGTGGTTTTAAAAATATCTGTGAAGTTAACGTCCCTTCAAAATGCGGCTGCTGCTGCTAAGTTGTTCAGTCGTGTCTAACTCTGTGTGCCCCCATAGACGGCAGCCCACCAGGCTCCCCCATCCCTGGGATTCTCCAGGCAAGAACACTGGAGTGGGTTGCCATTTTCTTCTCCAATGCATGAAAGTGAAAAGTGAAAGTGAAGTCGCTCAGTCGTGTCCGACTCTTAGCTATCCCATGGACTGCAGCCTACCAGGCTCCTCCATCCATGGGATTTTCCAGGCAAGAGTACTGGAGTGGGGTGCCATTGCCTTCTTCGCTTCAAAATGCTAAGTCTTCTTAAATATAGGCCAGCTTTGAATATGACTAGCCTTAGCAACCGGAGAAGGCGATGGCACCCTACTCCAGTACTCTTGCCTGGAAAATCCCATGGACAGGGGAGCCTGGTGTGCTGCAGTCCATAGGGTCATGAAGAGTCAGACACAACTGAGCGACTTCACTTTCACTTTTCACTTTCATGCATTGGAGAAGGAAATGGCAACCCACTCCAGTGTTCTTGCCTGGAGAATCTCAGGGATGGGGGAGCCTGGTGGGCTGCCGTCTGCGGGGTCACACAGAGTCGGACACTACTGAAGCAACTTAGCAGCAGCAGCAGCAGCAGCCTTAACAACTTACTTTAAGAAGAGAATGTAGGTGACTAGCTGACTTTGGAGTCAGGGTCATAAGAAGTATGACATCTTTCTGGATGTTGTTGTTCTTGGTGTTGTTCATGATGCTGTTTGAACTCAGCCACCATATTGTGAGGAAGTCCAGGCCACATGTAGCTGTTCTGGTGAATAACCTCAGCTATGATCCCAACTGACAGATAATATAAACCACCAGGTATGTGAGTGAACAAGGCTTCAGACGATTTTCACTCCTGGTCTTCAAGCTGCCCCAGCTGACACTGAGGAGAGCAGATATAAGTGCTTCTCACCAGTCTTGGCTCATATTGTAGTTTCATGAGCTAAATGAATATTGTTGTTCAAATCCACTAAATTGTGGAATGTTTTGTTATGCAGTAATAGACAACTAGAACAATGTAAAAGCTATAGAACTTTAAAAAGGAAAACAGGAAAATATTCATGGCTAGGGTTATGCTAAGTTTTCTTAAAGTGAAACCAAAACATAAACCACACAAGAATAATATTGATAAATTGTTCATCAACAAAATTAAAGAACTTCAACTCTTCTAAAGATCCTATAAAGAAAATAAAAGGAAAAAATTTGTAGTGAACAATTATTGATGTTTTCTAGATATTGAAGGTAGTAGATTTTTTTTTTATGTATAGGGACTTCATTCAACTTTAATTTTTATCAGATATATAATTCCACATAAGGATATTCCTGGATATTTATAAATAAAAATTTTCCAGAATATAGAGAAAGTGTACCAGTAGAATCAATGTGTGTTATGTTAATGTACTTATTCTTGGCTGCACTGGGTCTTCATTGCTGCGCGTGGGCTCTCCCTTGTTGCAGTGAGTGGAGGCTGCTCTCCAGTTGCAGAGCATGGGCTTTTCACTGCAGTAGCTTCTCTTGCCGCAGAGCACAGCCTCTAGGGGGTGGGTGGGCTTCAGTAACTGTGGCATGTGGACTTCCCGGCTCTAGAGGACAGGCTCAGTAGGTCTGGCGCGTGGGCTTAGTTGCTCCACAGCATGTGAGATCTTCCCAGATTCTTTATCACTGAAACATCAAGGAAGTCCACAATCAACTCTTGTCAACTCAGCTTTCTCAAATACAGATAGAGCAGTCTCTTTAATGTCTGCAGGGAACTGATAAGCATGAATGAAAGAAGTATTTTATTTTCTCTGGGGAAAATATACATATTAATAAAAAAATTTATATGCTTTTTCAGTAAATAGTCTGGAATAGAATTTCTATCCTTGACGACAATCCAGTCTCCAGAGTATATTCCTCTACTGTAAACCTCAGTTGAAGGACTAATTTACATAGCTCATGGATCAGAATTTCTATAGAGAATTGTGAGAGCCTCCTATAAGAGCTGGGCAAAAAACTCAAATCAATTCCAAATGTTTTATGCTTCAGTTAGTGTTTATCTTGAATTTTTATTCATTACTGAGAAGAATTGGCTGTGTATACATAAAAAATAATATCTTAAGTGTCTAAATTTTGAAATATATGTGCTTTGTGACTGTTGACAGGCTAGTCTAATGGCATTTTGAATTATGTTTTTATTACATACTTTTATTAAGAACTGTTTAAGTTTACATTTCATTATTAGTTAAGTATTTCATGTTCATGGTTAATATATGTTTATGTTAATATAATGTTTACTTTTCTAGGGGTAGAGAGGAATCATTTCTATCCAGATGAAAACTATAAATGACTATTTACATGAACATGGAAATAAAGGGAAAGTGAAAAATTTTACTTGGTTCTTGAAATTTTGGGGAAAAGAGCATCTGTGTTTAGCTAAAAAGTCTTTTAAGTGGAATGATTTGTGGAATGAATCCCCACAAAACCAGTAACTTCAAAAACAGGTCAGATGAGAAGAAATGATACATAGGGTTTTTAGGTTGATAGCACACAAAAACCTCACATTCCATGTATCTGAAATATATTTCTCCAAATTAGTTCTTGTTATGGTATTCTAGACCCACAATATATACTAGTACATATGCCATAAATCTAGAATTTATGCTAATCCTGTCCTTTTACTCACCTTCCAAATTTAATTGGTTGCTGTCTTGTAATTTTACCTTCAGAATTAGTCTTGAACATAACTTTTCCTCTTTGTCAAGCTCTTCTCTTTCCTTCTGAGTTATAATAAGACTTTCTGAATAAATTCCCTAACAGTAACCCTAAATCTATCAGGCCAGGCTGCTAACATAAATAATGAGCAATTTGAAGGCTGTGGCAACAAGAGAGTTTAAGCCCTATTTAAACACAGCAGTTGCTAATCAACCTCACTGATTGTTAACATGAGGGACTATGGCAAAGTCTCGAGTTTAGCAAATCCATTCATTTTCCCAGGAACTGCATACTCCTAAACACACACACACACATATACACACTCACCAGCTGGCAATGGGTGGGGGGCGAGGAAAGGGAAGAGAGAGTGAGGGAGTGGGGAAAAAGAGAGAGAGAAACACCCATAATATAAGGAAGCTCATTAGTACAAAATTGGCAACTGTGCTTCCCTGGAAGCACTGTTCATTCTCTATCATGTCCTATGCCTCAAAATGTTGACCTTTATATACTATATCCTTGAGATCCCTTGGGTTTGTCTAATGAAAGATATAAATAGACAATCAGAGTGAGAAGAAGAAAGTGAGATCAAGGTATTTATTTCCTTGGAACTTCCCTGCATATGTGTCTATGTCCCTATTCTATTCTGGCTGTGTCTCTATTCTAAAGCCCTCAGCTTCTGTCACGTATCTCATCATACATTTTTCTGAGCTCCAGTGACTACTACTTTAGCTTTTCTGAAGGCTTTTGCCAGTCTTAGTAGCTGAGAGTCAGGGTGGTGTGTACAGTCAGTACTGTTATGCTCCAGTGTTCTTGCCTGGAGAATCCCAGGGACGGCGGAGCGTGGTGGGCTGCTGTCTATGGGGCTGCACAGAATCAGACATGACTGAAGCAACTTAGCAGCAGTAGCAGTAGCAGTAGCAGTTGCCCTCTTGAAATTCTTAGTAATTTTATCTTGGAATTTGTGGTTTATAAGTGAAGTTTGATGGGACAATAGAACAAGTAGCAGGGCCCCAGAGTCTTAACTCAAGCATTGTCCTGCCTCTCACCACCTGCCTGATCACCTGGACAGGTTCTCTGCTGCCCAGTCCCCCACTTCTAGGACCCTGACTTCACTTGGCATCCCCCTTTCAACCCCCACTCAGTGACTGCCTGCTGCAACCCACTGCAAGGCACTCTGGGCCTCATACAGCCTCCCTTTCCTATCCACTTCAGCAACCATTGTTGTCTTCTGTGCACAATGAGGGCCTGGGTATGGACGTGAGAGAAGACTGTGACTTGGGCGGACATGGCCATGGGTGTCAATACCCTGAACTGGCAGTGGGGTTTCAATGAATGACTCAGTAGGAGTGAACCACTCACCCATCCTTGATCCTTGTGTGTTCTAGCACAGAGGTTGCATTCCCACAGATGTTGCTCATCTCTTATGGGTTGATGAGGTATAAGGTGGGAAGTGGGCACCAACTCTCCCAACCCTGGCCACACTGTTTGTGAAAAGGAAGACTAGAGGAAAATATCCATGGTAGCAAAGGGAGACAGTGAAAACAATCTTGTATCTCAGCCTGGACTCTGGGTAGAAAATAATAAAAATTTTCTTGTGCTACTTTAAAAAGATAGATATGCTCTCATGTAGATCTTGGGTTCGAGATATTTCTATTTAGTAGTTAAGTGAACCTACAAATCAAGAAATTTATTCCATTATCCCAGAGTAATAAGGTAGTGCCTAAGGGCACCTCACAGAAGAAAGAAAACTCCTTAACTCAGACCTACCATGATTTCCAAATGAATAACCTAGACATTTGAACATGAGTTCACAATCCACAATTATAAAGCACAAAAATAAGAGTAACTAAAAATAAAATAGAATAAAGCAAAGCAGAACATTCACACAAGAACTCGTAACATTGAAATTATCTCATATAGAGTGTAGAACAGTTATATTTGAATTGTGTAAATAAATGATTGCCCTGCACCTCTTTCAATCAGTTGAAGGGTTTAAGAGCAAACCTGAAGTTTCTGGAAGAAAACCAATTCTCAAGACTACAATACAGAAACTTTAAGTGGGTTTCCAGCCGATTTCCCTGTGAAATTTTGGCTCAGAGACACAAGATCAACTCTTGAGTTTCTTTCCTGCCCTACAGATTTTGAACTTACTGTCTCCACAGTTGCATGTGAATCGATTTCTTAAACCTCAATTGCTCTCTTTCTCTCATCAGAATGGGATATTTTAATAATACGCTTGTCTCTCAGTATTTCAAGTATCAAGCAGACAAAATCAGTATGGTTGTGGATAATTTTAGCAATATAATCAACAATGGGACCCTGTGTCTAATAATTCGAATGCATACATTCTTCTTAAATGCACATGGAATGTTTACAAAAATTAACTGTTGGTTCAGTTCATAAAGCAAATCTTAAGATATTAAGAAAGTGGTATTGCAAAGGCCACATTTCACCACAGCACAATTTTAGAAATCCACAAATTTACCTAAATACATTTGATTAATTCAAAACATAGTTTTTAATAACATAAATTGAGGAATCAAAGATAGAAAATATTTGGAACAAATATTTGGACCTAAGTGATAATGGAAATCCTCTATCACAATTAATGGAATATTGCCAAAGTTCTTGTAATTTATAAATCATGTATATAATAGAAAAAGAACAGAAAAAATAATGAACTACATATTAAAACTTAAAAAGTTAGACGTATGACAGAATAAATGAAAAGAATAAGAAAAACAATGAAGAAATCTGGAAATGACATAGAAAACAAAAATTGCTTTGGATTTATATGGAATTAACATATTTGCTGGTCAAGAATAGTTGAATCCTAGCAATTATGGTTTAACCTAAATACAGTTGAGATAGTAAACTGTAAACTATAAAGCCTAAAGTTGATCCTGTGGAAATATGAGTAAAATAGAAAGAGAACGGCTGTGAGTATGAATGAACAAAGCTGGAAAATTCTCTTGTCACTTGTTATTTGTGTGATTTTGAACAACTGACTTTTTGACCCTCAATTTCCTTATAAATAAACACGAACAATAATATCTTCTATTATGTAAGAATTTAATAAGATGTAATATGCTTATAACATTCCTTATGGTTTATTTTATACATATAAAATAAATATGTGTGTGTGTATATATATATATATATATATATATATATATATATAGTTACCTTCCCTTTTCCTCAAAATACAAGATAGCGTTCATTCTTTCGCCCATATTTTCTTTCTAAAAGCAGAAACATCTGCTAGGTTTTACTTCTTAAATTAGAAAGCAAAATCTTTAAGCTCATTTTTTCTATAGAGAAACCTCAAGGAAAATGTCATATGAATACAGATGATTTGTCCAGTGCAGAACACATTATAATTAATATCGTTATGTTCAGTCAAATTATGTTGCTAAGAAGCTATCATTCCCAACTAGTAATGAGATACCCTCTTGTAGCATTTTACTATGGATTAAGAAGAACTAAAGAAGAGAACACATAGAAGAAGAAAAGATCCTCAAATAGGACCTTAATCAGGAGTTAGATTCTAATTCTGTGCCAATTGGATAGGCTTCCTCCTGTCTTCACTGTGTAGCTCTCCATATGTCTCCAATTTTAAACAAAACCACTCCCAACAGGAGCTCTACCTCAAAGAGGCCTGAGAAATGGCTGAGTGTCAGAGTCTTCAGGGTACTTAAAATACATTTGCTCTGACAGGATCTTGAACACCTGCAGTTATTTCAAAGGAATTTTGATCCAACAATAATTCACATAATTTATCATCTGGAGATGCCAAAAATTCTTTGAAAAACTGTGCCGTGGTTAGCAAGAGGAAAAAAAAAAATGATGGTGGGTGGTAGTATTTTCACATAGGATGTTTTCACAGGAATCATTAAATTCTTATGTTTTTTCTTTCTGGTCTTTGTTTTCTTGTGGTTGAACCATTGACTGTTGATTTATTTTGGAACTTTATTGCATGTTTACAATTAACACAATAGAACTATTCTTTTATTTCAAGGGATTTGGGTTTGCAGTTTTGTTTTTATCTCAAATGAGAGAATATCTGGGAGTCTTGCCTTAATAACATTGATCATTTTTAGAAATTCCATGATTTCCCTTTGAGCAAAATCACACCAAGATTGAAAATATTTAGCAAATAAGTGAACACATTTAATCAGAAAGAATACAGATTTGGATTCTTTACGAGCACAGTCATAAAATAAATGTCTTTCATCCAAATTGAGGGAACAAGCTAGTGATTCCCTTTGTGAAAACAATCAGAGTGCTCATGAAAAATATCTGTGGGGAGATAGGGACAGTCTGAACATTGTGGCTTATAGAGAACCAGCTTTGACTGAGAGAAATTAGGGAACTATTGGATCCATTCAACATTTAGAATGAGTAAGAGAATTAATACTTTCATAAGCAGATGAATGCAAAGTAGAGTTCATTGAAACAAATCTGTAAAAAAGCTCCAGGTCATCATGATGGAAAAGTTATTTAGAAAATATGTTTATAAAAGTTAATTTCTTCTTAAGTCATTTAATGAGTATCTTTGTATTAAATAGAAATACTAATATCAGATAGAAAGAGGGGAGCTGGTGCTATCATCTAGCTGCTTTAAAAACAAATGATTGATTCTATTGAATCAATAGATTCAACAGATGCTCTCCTGCTCCTCTCATAGCAGCTGAGTCTGATTTTGGAGAGGACTCTGATTTCTCTTTTGGGCTGACCCTCTGTGGAAACCACTGTGCCGCGTTGTAGCTTTTAAAGTGAAGGCTGAGTTTCATGGAGAAAAGGGGAGCCTTCTACATTTTCTCAGACTCAGGTTGTTCCTGTTTAATAGAAGAGATTTTTCAGAAGAACAGAACTATAAAAAATCAGTGTCATTTCAATCAACTTAAACACTTGAGTAGAATTTCTGATGCTTCATCCTGAAAAACCTGGATTTCATTGATTTCCATGAATTAATGAGAATTCAGAAAGAGTGGTTAAAGGATGTAGTGTATGCAAAAATAAAGTACCCATTTTCAGATTGGATCAATTTGCCATAGAAATTATTGCCAATGTCATTTTCACTTAGCCCTTCCAAACCTCAAGATTTCGCTTCCCTGCTTGGAAAAATATAATTGCATGATGCTTCTGAAAGATTTTGTTTTGCACCTCAGAAAACCAAGTTATACCCATAGAGGTGAATGAAAAAGCATGGATGGCCTAAATGAATCTCTCTTACAAGTGGGTAAGGGGGATTAGGCAGTGGAACATGAAAGCAACATATTTAAACAACCATTTCTTCTTCATCGTTTTCTTAAATGTCCAGATTGATTGACCTACCAGAGAGCAGAAGTGAAGAATGTTGTGGTTTTACTTGGGAGGTGGGTTCAAAAGCTTTTTGCTGCTAAATAGTATGGGTAATTTTTATTTTATATTATGATGGAAAAATAGGCTTATCCTCAGTAACCTTGTTAGCAAAAACCCAGTCCAGTTTTTCAAATGGATACTATTGAATCAAGTGCACTAAGTTAATCTTCAGTTTGCTGGCTTCAGAGAAAAAACATACCATGTCCATTCTGAAATGGAACGAACGTTAAACACAGCTTTCTCTTGTGCTCCTGGGTGGTTTGACACAATTCTAAACTAAAGACTTGTGCACTCACAGCATGACCAAGACTGCCTCCCCCTCCCTCTCCTGCTGTTTCTTTATGGTGGCCCTTGATTGCAAACCTGCTATTACAGCCTTCTGGAATTCTTAACCCTTTCAAAGTAGTTTTTCCTTTCCCCTCTTTCTTAGTTTGCTCTATATTTCAGTGACGGGTCTCAGAACCTGTGATTTTTGTAGACCTATCGTGATCAAAATGTTCATAGGTTTCTATGGTGCAACAGTGGTGTTTATTATACTTTAGTTGTTAGATTATATTCTTATTAAAGGCCTGCTTATAGCTTATGAACAAGAGTCTTGGTTCAGAGAGTGAGTTTTAGAGCCAGACAACACTTGTTGATTGTAAAATGGAGCATTTCTTATTGGCTTTGTGACTTTTGAAATATTTTGGCCTCTCATTAGTTATCTTATCTGAAAAAGAGTTGAGAATGAAAGCTACTTCAGAAGGTTGTGAAGATTAAAAAAGCCAGTGTATATAAAGACTCTAACTGTGCTTGTCACATGTGAGCTCAGTAAATATTCACTCTCAATGACTATAGGCAGAATGTAACTCTTAAGATGTGGGACAGAGCAAATTTTTCAAAATTCAAATGATTCTCAGAATCCAACACTGGTGATTGATTTAAACTATCTAGCCATACTATGGATGCCATTAAAAACTAAGATGTAAGATATGTAAAATTTTAATCTATATGATAGAAAAAGATTTCTAAAATTTTATACAGCTTTAAGAAGAAAGTAGGCTTATTATAAAAGAATTAGCCATATGAAAGCATTTTTAAAAGAATTATAAATAGGTATCAAATGAAAATGTTCCATCCTAGGCTTGTGAAGTCCAGTGATGCTCTGAGTTTATAGAGGAAATAGCTTCTTGCTGCCCCATAGTGGCAGTTAATGTCAGTGCAGTTCCTCCTTGCAGTGGACAGTGGGACTCCTTGAGAATACAAGTACTCAAGTAAAACTGCTGCAAAGGTAAACAACCTACTGTAGTCTTGTTAGTGAAGACCACTGGGGAAATTAGCTGATAAGAAAAAGAATGGGATTCTATCTACCTACGGAAAGAAACAGATGGGAATTACCTGGTGGTCCAGTGGTTAGGACCTCATGCTTTTGCTGCTGAGGGCCCAGGTGTTCAATCTTTGGTCAGGTAGCTGAGATTCTCAAGCCATGCAGCAAAGCAAACAAACAAAGAAAAAGACATGTCAGAAAGAGACATCCTGGGATCCTGAGAAATATGTTGTCTAGGAAGATGCCATTAATCTCTCTTTCTATTTTTCACATAATACTACCTTTGTGGTAGTACCTGACATAGGTAACTTGGAAGCCTGGTAACTTGGGTGATGTTTCAAGCCATTAAATATTTTTTAAAGTATCTTTTATTTAAAAGGAAGGCTGAGCTTATAGGCCAAATGCATGCTACTGAACATTGCAGCTACCTTCTCTTTGCCATCTTGAGCAATTCAGCTCTGCCTCAAAACTTGCATTTCCTACTCAGCAAGCAGAAGTTATAGGATTAACTAGACTACCCATTCTTAGAAGGCAATTTGTGATCATTACTTTTTCTAGAGAATGCCCCTTATTAATGCCAAGCAGCTTATCCAAATATTCATTCCCTACATATAGATATCTCCCTATTAGGAGTCCTGATACATAGTTTCTTCATCTCACTGTAATTTTGAACAGATATTGGCAACTGCTAGATATTGATGTCTCAGATACTACCTGGTTCTGCTCTTTCCAGGCTTTTAAACTTGAATTTCACCATCTTCATGGTTCCCACACCCAGTATGTTGCCTGATTTGGATCATTTTAACCTTGTGGTATCATCTCTCCCCACCATCCTTTTTTCTCCATTCTCCTGATGCTGCCCAGCTCAAGTTCCAGTGACAGCTAAATTTTGCCATAGCTTTCAAACTTACTTCTCTCCCACCCTCCATCAAGAAAGTATGGTAGAGATAGCATATGCTTTAGAGTCAGAAATATTTTGGTTTGAATTCCAGTTTCATGACTTTGCTGAGTAATCTTTGGCAATTGATCTTAATATTCTTCATCTTAAAATGACAAAGTAGTTTACTCAAAGGCTTATTCCTACATAATAATACAACATACTGTTGGGTACAATGTTGATACTTAGTGAAAGTCCAGTTTCCATTTCCTTCTCTTCCCTGTGGAGGATTTAAGAGCAGGGTAGTGGAAGCTTTTACCTTGGTTATAGGTAATGAAGGAGTGCATTTTAAATAGTAGATAATTTAAAGTAGTAGTGTAAATGACTAAAAGATCATTTACTTGTTATTACATCAGACACTTGTAACTCTAAACAATGTCAGTGATAGAATATTTCTCCTTTAAAAACAATTTTTGGTATGTATTCTAAAGAAATGATGCTGCTGCTATTGAATTTCAACAGTAAATTCAAGTTATGATAGCTTCAAGTCAGCATGTTTATATTAATTCAGTTCAGTTCAGTCGCTCAGTCATGTCCGACTCTCTGCGACCCCATGAATCGCAGCATGCCAGGCCTCCCTGTCCATCACCATCTCCCGGAGTTCACTCAGACTCACGTCCATTGAGTCCGTGATGCCATCCAGCCATCTCATCCTCGGTCGTCCCCTTCTCCTCCTGCCCCCAATCCCTCCCAGCATCAAAGTCTTTTCCAATGAGTCAAATCTTCACATGAGGTGGCCAAAGTACTGGAGCTTCAGCTTTAGCATCATTCCCTCCAAAGAAATCCCAGGGTTGATCTCCTTCAGAATGGACTGGTTGGATCTCCTTGCAGTCCAAGGGATTCTCAAGAGTCTTCTCTAACACCACAGTTCAAAAGCATCAATTCTTCAGTGCTCAGCCTTCTTCACAGTCCAACTCTCACATCCATACTTGACCACAGGAAAACCATAGCCTTGACTAGACGGACCTTAGTCGGCAAAGTAATGTCTCTGCTTTTGAATATACTATCTAGGTTGGTCATAACTTTTCTTCCAAGGAGTAAGCGTCTTTTAATTTCATGGCTGCAGTCACCATCTGCAGTGATTTTGCAGCCTCCAAAAATAAAGTCTGACACTGTTTCCACTGTTTCCCCATCTATTTGCCATGAAGTGATGGGACCGGATGCCATGATCTTCATTTTCTGAATGCTGAGCTTTAAGCCAACTTTTCGCTCTCCTCTTTCACTTTCATCAAGAGGCTTTTTAGTTCCTCTTCACTTTCTGCCATAAGGGTGGTGTCATCTGCATATCTGAGGTGATTGATATTTCTCCTGGCAATCTTGATTCCAGCTTGTGTTTCTTCCAGTCCAGTGTTTCTCATGATGTACTCTGCATATAAGTTAAATAAGCAGGGTGACAATATACAGCCTTGACGTACTCCTTTTCCTATTTGGAACCAGTCTGTTGTTCCATGTCCAGTTCTAACTGTTGCTTCCTGACCTGCATATAGATTTCTCAAGAGGTAGGTTAGGTGGTCTGGTATTCCCATCTCTTGAAGAACTTTCCACAGTTTATTGTGATCCACACAGTCAAAGGCTTTGGCATAGTCAAGAAAGCAGAAATAGATGTTTTTCTGGAACTCTCTTGCTTTTAATTACCTTTTAATAAAAGGGCTTCCCTTGTAGCTCAGTCGGTAAAGAATCTGCCTGCAGTACAGGAGACCCGGGTTCGATCCCTGGGTTAGGAAGATCCCCTGGAGAAGGAAATGGCAACCCACTGCAGGATCCTTGCCTGGAAAATCTCATGGACAGAGGAACCTGGTGGATTGCAGTCCATGGGGTCGCAAAGAGTTGGGCATGACTGAGCGACTAACACACACCTTTTAATAAACATTGAATTGTATGGAGCCATTAATGAAGAGAACTTCCTGTTTTACAGACTGTCCATGACACATGCAAACTAAGCTATATACCTTTGTTCCTTTAGTACATTCATAGCCAGTTGTAAGAGTTTAAAGATGCTTCAGATAAGATTTGGATCTCCCAACCCTGTAGTATTAAATATCTTGCATTTAAACAGTAGATCTGGAATGTCCAATGGTAGATCAAAATCTGTAAAGATAAAAAATGGAATTTGAGTTTGTTCCACTCAGTCAAATACTCCATTTGGAGTATTTATTTGTGTTTAAATTTTTATGAATTGCCAAACATCTTTATGTTTAAGGCTGTAACTACCAATAGAATATTGATTGCTTCAGGCTGTAGTCCATGGGATCTCGAAGAGTCAGACATGACTGAGCATGCATGCACATGTGAAAGAACATTTTCAAACTTAAAATTTATAAAATATGTTCTTCAGTCAACTCAGTGAAGAGAGACTGACAAATCTGGCTAAATTTGCTATTGACTAGGAATATGCAGAAATCTCCGTTTTGATAAAGTTGCAAAAATAAGACTCTTAACAGAAACTTTGAGGTTAATATTCATGATTGTGACAGATATATATACGTGTATATATATATGATATTCCCTTTTTCTAAAAATACATTTAAAGACATTAGCAATTTATCTATATATGTATATGATTGATACAATATTGATTTTGTTTTAAATTTTTTAATGCCTTAATTATATCACAAGGCTACATGAAAAATCTTAATTGTGGCTTTTCTTTTCTGTATATTATTTACTTTATTTCATGGTTATTAATAAAAATAATTTTGTGATTAAAAGGGAAGTGCTGCTAAAAAAGTGATTGAATTTGCATGTGAAGTGTGCCATTGACCCACCTTAACTCCAATCTTTATCTCAGTTATTTTACACATTAATGCAGTTATATTTCTTGAAGCACAGGTTGACCATGCCATTTACTTGTCAAATATCTTCTAGGGTTTACTCTTTCACATAGAATAAAATCACATTAAACTCCATTAGTGTATGGCATTCACAGCTTGCTGCCTCCCAGAGAACACTATCTCCCATCCTCTTTTCAGGTGTCTTCTGCTCCAGCTACTTGCAAGTCTTCCCATAGGTCCTGTCAGGTCTTGTCACCCCTGTGCCCTCCCTCTCCATATTCTAATCCCACACTGGACTAAGGTCAACTTTATGCTCTCCAGTCATATAGCCTTTCCTGATGTTCTCAGGGAAAAAAATCATGCTCTTTTATTCTGTGTTCCTATTGAGTATAAGATCCCAGAAAGCAAACTATCGTGTCTTATCTAATTCAGAGAACCATCGTGGCTGCTTGGATAAGCATGCTGCCTCTTTTGCTTCCTGTTTCCCCTCAGTGTTTGTGCTGAGAATGTCTCATTTGGGGATCTTCACTCAGCCTGGGATCTGAGACAGCTCTGAAGTTGAACATAAAATTGTATGTTTACATGTATAACTTTTAGATTAAATGAACTGAATTCAAAGGGATTTATTTAATGAGCCACGATTCTTTCAAATATGTCCATTGGGCATAGTTTTTCTTGATCTTGGATAAAAGTTTTGAGACTTTCGTAGATTTTTCAGGCCCTTTCCTCGCTACTACAGTTTTATTGCTGAAAATGAAAAGCCCTGACTATGCTAAATTTTACTTGAACCCTTTGCTGCTGGAAAACAGTGATGTCTAAAAAATTCCCTCAACTCCTTTGTATTCTGGGAAACAGCCTATTGCAAATTATCACCTTTCCCTATGTGACTTAGAGAAGACAAATGGGTATCCCCTTGTTTACCTATGACACAGATCCTGCAAATTCTCTCTCTTTGCCTCATAAATGATTGACTGAACTGCTTGTCCCTACTGATCAATAGAAACAAAATCCTTTATTAACCCAACTTCGGTTAAGTTTCTGTTCTTCCTCCAGGTCCCTGAATTTTGATCCATCCTCAGCTTGAGCCTTATACAGTCTCTCCTGAGAGTAGGCTGACTTCAGAGTAAAACATTCTCTGATGTGTTCTCCAGTCATACCACCCTTTTATCCCAACACCTGGTTCCTTCTAGTCTTGTTTAATCCTCCCCATAATAGAAAAACTCTGCCTAAACCTTGAGATGCTTGCAGATCTTATGGGCAGAGTGTACTCCCTATTTCAGTAGTCCTTTCTTTACTTTGCTATAATCATTTCAAATAAAGTATTTCCTTACAAAATCCATATCTTTAAAAATTTGATGTTATAATGCAGTGTAACAATCAAAACTGCAAATTCTTCTCTAATTTAGAACTTCCTTCTGCTCAGCTTAAGTACTGCTTTAGATCTGGATGGTCTGTTGGCATCTTTTCTCCTTACTTTGTCAGCTCTTCACCTTTTACTAGCTAAGTAATCAAACCGTGACCTGCCCATGGGAGACAGAATTTGTAGAAAGGATTCGAGCAGACATCATTAGGATTTGTTATTGATGATATCTAGGCCTTTCTTTCCCTTTATATATTTTTGTGAGGTTCTTGGAAAGTTCCACCACTGAGAATATCCAATGTCATTTTCTGGAACTTTTGCTTACCAACTTCTTTTCCCCAAAACAATACCTTTGGGTGGAGTCCTTTTCAAAAGGATCTTAGGCCATTTCTCTCCTATGGTGCCATTTCTTTGGAGAAGTATCAGTCGCTCCATGTGTACCCCAGGTTTTGTTTTCTGTCTCTGCCTCAGTCACTCAGGGTTTTTGTATTTCTCAGTCATGAGATAGAGCCTAGTTCCTGTGCGTCCCACATATCTCAAGTCGGTCCCTTGCAGTCTTTCACTTGACTCTACGCCTCCCTCTGCTCTCTCTGTGCAAACATGAAGCAATGAAGGAAATACCACGGCCTCACTCAATTCTCCCACCTTGTGATAACATCCTCCTCCTCCTCCCTCAAAACTCGTATATGACCTCAAGCCACATGGTGAGCAAAAGATTTCAAAACTAGTTTTTGCAATCCCTTCATAGATACTGTAGGAGCTTAATCTAGAATATGGGGATCTGTGACACCTAGTTTGGGGCCTTTGCTAAAACTATGCAGAAAAACACCCTATGACACATATTACAGTGATTTTTGCACAACATATTACGGTGTTTTTGTTTTCTTCCTGGAGCAATTTGATCAAAGTGATCATCAGATTCTCAAAATAGTCTCCACCACAAAGAATAAGATGATGAATTGGTCATACCAGAAGGCCCACCACATGCTTTTACATCTTTCTTGTTGTTTGCTCAGCCTCACTGCTCTTATCTCTTTCTCAGTTTAATTTCTGTTTATCGACGGAGGAGCCTGGTAGGCTGCAGTCCATGGAGTCACTAAGAGTCGGAAATGACTGAGCAACTTCACTTTCACTTTTTACTTTCATGCATTGGAGAAGGAAATGGCAACCCACTCCAGTGTTCTTGCCTGGAGAATCCCAGGGATGGGGGAGCCTGGTAGGCTGCCATTTATGGGGTCGCATAGGGTCAGACACGACCGAAGCGACTTAGCAGCAGCAGCAGCTTGCTTGTTTGAAGTCACCAGTTTCGCTGCACCCTCATTTGGAATAAATTCCTACCTTCCATGTGCTTTACCACCAGGCTTAGTCACATCTCTGCCTAATACACCCCTTTTAATTAAATCTGAAATTTAACAAATACAGACTGCCCCCAACATGTCAAGACTTGTGTCCAATCATGAGGGTACAGCGGGGAGCAAGGTCACTGTAGCATGTCCCTGTCCCTGTTGCATTGTTTCTCCTGCCACCTCAGGAGCTCAAGAACAAGGGCTTTCTGTTTATTAATATTTCATCTTCAGTATGTACCTTATGGGAAGTGTTCAATATATATATTAAATAAAGGAATTAATGAACACACAACACCTTTAATGTGTAAGACTTCATATTAAACCTCATCAGCTGAATGCAAAATATTATGTATGGAATGGATAAACAACAAGGTCCTACTGTATAGCACAGGGAATTATATTCAGTATCTTGTGATAGACCACCATGGAAAAGAAAATGAAAAAGAATATATGTATATATATACATATATGCTGGAGAAGGTGATGGCACCCCACTCCTGTACTCTTGCCTGGAAGATACCATCGGTGGAGGAGCCTGGTGGGCTGCAGTCCATGGGGTTGCTAAGAGTCGGACATGACTGAGCAACTTCACTTTCACTTTTCACTTTCATGCGTTGGAGAAGGAAATGGCAACCCACTCCAGTGTTCTTGCCTGGAGAATCCCAGGGACGGCGGAGCCTGGTGGGCTGCCGTCTATGGGGTCACACAGGGTCGGACACGACTGAAGTGACTTAGCAGCAGCAGCAGCAGTGTACATATATGCTGTGCTGTGCTTAGTTGCTCAGTCATGTCTGACTCTTTGCGACCCCATGGACTGTAGCCTGCCAGGCTCCTCTGTCATGGGCATTCTCCAGGCAAGAATACTGGAGTGGGTTGCCATGCCCTCCTCCAGGGTGTCTTCCCAACCCAGGGATCAAACCGAAGTATCTCACATTGCAGGTGGATTCATTACCGTCTGAGCCACCAGGAAAGCCCAAGAATACTGGAGTGGGTAGCCTATTCCTTCTCCAGGGGAACTTCCCAACCCAAGAATCAAACCATGGCCTTCTGCATTGCAGGTGGATTCTTTACCAGTGGAGCTACTAGGAAAGCTACTGAATTGCTTTGCTGTATAACAGAAACTAACACAACATTGTACATCAAGTATACTTCAGTTTAAAAAAACTCATCAGCTTAAAAGATAAATGTCTCAGAAGAAAGAGAATAATCTCATGAGGGCTAAAAAAAGCTTGTGAAACCAACTATACCGAAGACTCAGAATTTGCTAGCCTAATAGCTTTTGTGGTCTTGGGGTGTTGCTTGCCTCTGGAGCTAGTGCCTTCCAGAGAGATACAATAGAAGGAAGGCCTGCTCATACATTTTTGTCTAAAACTATAGGACACCTAAACTCTAGGAGATCTAAAACTATAGGACACCACTGATAAATTGTTATGGTATTGCATTTACTAAATATATACTTACTATCTACAACATGGGAAATATGTGCTTGGCAGCAGTGAAAATCAAAGTATAGTAAACCAAACTGTCTGTCCTAGAGGAGCTTACAACTTGATGAGGAAAAGAAAGGCAAAAAGCTAACTGTATGATGTAAAGCAAAATACATGGTAAATTTATACTTGTGAAAGTATAGATGATGGTATGGAGGCTGCAGAGGTGGAAAGAAATCACTTGGATTATGGTTCTGTAGAAAATCTTCATAAAGTTTATGCCATTGTAGCTGGAACTTGAAAGCTAGAATTGTGAAAAGCAAAGCTCTTGAAGCAGAGAAGAGCAAAAGCAAAAGCAGAAAGATGGGAAAGTACAGTTTATGTTATAGATTTGTGAATATTAACATGTGTGGATTTCTCAACACTGAGCATTTCCAATGTAGAGTCTGTCATTTGTCCCTAAGCGCTTCCTTTAATCTTTAAAGAACAAAGTGATATCTTTAGAGCTTGTGATACCCCCCGATGACCTATAGACGCTATAGGATGTGTTCAAAGGCTTTGGGAGTCCAGGGGCTTGCCGCTTTCTTTGGTGTCTGCTTTTGGTGGGAAGCAAAACAAGTGGACAAATTCCTTATTTTAAACCAACAAACTATTTGCAATAGTTTTCTTGTTATAGCTAAAAGTCTTCTGCTATTTTAAGGTTACCATTAACTTTACATACAGATGCACTGAAAAGCCAGAATCTAGGTCAGTATGTTCTTGGGATCACATTTAAACTTGGAGACCACCATCTGCCGTGCCTGGGAAGGGTCACAGCTTTATCGGTCAAATATTTGACTCAGAATCAAAATAGTTTTCCTCTTAACTTAACCTTTTTCTCCCACATTTATCTGTATTCTCATGTCGATTTTTCGTGTTTTTGTCAACCACCTCTCCCTAGATATTTTTTTTTTGGCGGGGGGGGGGGCATACTTCCACTTCCTGACTGCCTGCACAAAGCCAGGAAAATGCTCCCTTGCTTGGTTTATTTCTCTCAGTCTTTAAATCTGCATGGATAGCTGCTTAAATGATAAGACTGATTTCAATTACTCATTAACCCCACTGGGCTATCTGACTTACACTGTTTATGTTTTTAATCCTCATCATAATCCTTAAAACAGATAATCCTAGATCACAGTTGAGGAAACTGATGCTCAAAGAGATTAAGTAAATCCCTTAGCAAGGGTCAGGGCAAGACATTCAAAAGCTCTGCCTGCCTTTGAAACCTCTTCTTTCATTGCACAATCTTTAGGCTTTGAGTTGTGCAGTTAAATTTGGGTATATGAAAACAGTTTGTCATAAATTAAAAAAAATTGGTGAATACTTCGGAAAATGTATTTAAAAAACTATTTGTATATAATAGTCATATTGTTTAGACTGCAGCCATCAATGTTAATACTATAGATCATCTCCCCTTTTCACATGTTCCATCTGTTGCTATTCTCAATAATAGAACTTGTAAAATACAGCTCAGAAATTGCTTAGACTTACAGGCTGAGCTTAGAGATGCTCCTAGCCCCACCCGCTCTCTACAGACCAAGAAACTGAGGACTTGGAAGGCTGAATTCTCTTCTGAAATTATCTCTTCTCTTTGTCACCATCTGAAATATAGATGGTGGAAAAGGATGACTAGAAGATGATTCCTGACCTCTACTACAGGACTTTTTGTGACTAAAGCATATGAAAATTCTTATTTTAACAGTATTAAGTCTTCCAATTCATGAACACAGAATATCTTTCCATTTATTTGGGTGTTCTTTAATTTCCTTCACTGATGTATTACAGTTTTAATTACACAATCTTTTACCTCCTTGGTGAAGTTTATTTCTAAGTATTTTATTCTTTTTGATGCTCTTGTAGAGGGAATTATTTGCATATTTCTTTTTTTCACATAATTCATTGTTAGTGTATAGAAATGCAACTGATTTTTGTGTGTAGATTTTTTTAATTCTTCAATGCTACTTATTTCATTTATTAGTTCTAACAGTGGTTTTCTCAGGAGGCAGGTAAGCTGGTCTGGTGGTTTCATCTCTTTAAGAATTTTCCACAGTTTCTTGTGATCCACACAGTCAAAGGCTTTGGTGTATAATCAATAAAACAGAAGTAGATGTTTTTTTGGAACTCTCTATTGCCTTTTTGATGGTCCAACAAATGTTGGCCATTTGATCTCTGGTTCCTCTGCCCTTTCTACATCCATCTTGAACATCTGGAAGTTCATAGTTCACATACTGTTGACCTGGCTTGGAGAATTTTGAGCATTACTTTGCTAGTGTGTGAGATGAGTGCAATTGTGCAGTAGTTTAAACATTCTTTGGCACTGCCTTTCTTTGGGATTGGAATGAAAAATGACCTTTTCCAGTCCTATGGTCACTGCTGAGTTTTCCAAATTTGCTGGCAAATTGAGTGCAGCACTTTCACAGCATCATCTTTTAGGATTTGTAATAGCTTAACTGGAATTCCATCACCTCCACTAGTTTTGTTCATAGTGATGCTTCCTAAGGCCCACTTGACTTCACCTTCCAGGATGTCTGGCTCTAGGTGAGTGATCACACCATCGTTATTATCTGGGTTGTGAAGATCTTTTTTGTATATTTCTTCTGTGTATTCTTACCACCTCTTAATATCATCTGCTTCTGTTAGGTCCATACCATTTCTATCTTTTGTTGTGCCCATCTTTGCATGGTATGTTCCCTTGATATCTCTAATTTTCTTGAAGAGATCTCTAGTCTTTCCCATTCTGTTGTTTTCCTCTATTTCTTTGCATTGATCTCTGAAGAAGGCTTTCTTATCTCTCCTTGCTATTCTTTGGAACTCTTCATTCAAATGGGTATATCTTTCCTTTTCTCCTTTGGCTTTAGCTTCTCTTCTTTTCTCAGCTATTAATTATTATATTAATATTAGCAACCTTTTTAGAATTTTCCCTAACATTGAATTTTTCACCTATCCTTTTGAATCTTTGTTATCTCCCGTGTATTAAATATTAGCAGTCTTTTTGTTGTTTTTATGTAATCTATCAAAGCTAGCTTTCATTTCCAGAGAGTAAGCACTGTTGGTGTATTTCATCTTTCCTAAGAAAAGGCAGAGGAACCAGAGATCAAATTGCCAACATCCGCTGGATCATCGAAAAAGCAAGACAGTTCCTGAAAAACATCTATTTCTGCTTTCTTGACTATGCCAAAGCCTTTGACTGTGTGGATCACAATAAACTGTGGAAAGTTCTAAAAGAGATGGGAATACTAGACCACCTGACTTGCCTCTTAAGAAATCTATATGCAGGTCAGGAAGCAACAGTTAGAACTGGACGTGGAACAACAGACTGGTTCCAAATAGGAAAAGGAGTACGTCAAGGCGGTATATTGTCACCATGCAATGTATATTGTACTTATATGCAGAGTACATCATGAGAAATGCTGGACTGGATGAAGCACATGCTGGAATCAAGATTGCTGGGAGAAATATCAATCACTTCAGATATGCAGATGACACCACCCTTATGGCAGAAAGTGAAGAGGAAATAAAAAGCCTCTTGATGAAAGTGAAAGAGGAGAGTGAAAAAGTTGGCTTAAAGCTCAACATTCAGAAAACAAAGATCATGGCATCTGATCCCATCACTTCATGGGAAATAGATGGAGAAACAGTGGCAACAGTGGCTGACTTTATTTTTCTGGGCTCCAAAATCACTGCAGATGGTGATTGCCTGGTGGCTCGGAGGTTAAAGCGTCTGCCTCCAGTGCTGGAGATCAGGTTCAATTCCTGGGTCAGGAAGATCCCCTGGAGAAGGAAATGGTAACCCACTCCAGTATTCTTGCCTGGAGAATCCCATGGATGGCGAAGCCTGGTAGGCTACAGTCCACAGGGTCGCAAAGAGTTAGACATGACTGAGGGACTTCAATTTCTTTCTTTCTACTCCTTGGAAGAAAAGTTATAACCAACCTAGATAGCATATTCAAAGGCAGAGATTACTTTGCCAACAACGGTCTGTCTAGTCAAGGCTATGGTTTTTCCAGTGGTCAGGTATGGATGTGAGAGTTGGACTGTGAAGAAAGCTGAGCGCTGAAGAATTGATGCTTTTGAACTGTGGTGCTGGAGAAGACTCTTACAAGTCCCTTGGACTGCAAGGAGATCCAACCAGTCCATCCTAAGGGAGACCAGTCCTGGGTGTTTATTGGAAGGACTGATGCTAAAGCTGAAACTCCAATACTTTGGCCACCTCATGTGAAGAGTTGACTCATTGGAAAAGACCCTGATGCTGGAGGGATTGAGGGCAGGAGAAGAAGGGGACAACAGAGGATGAGATGGCTGGATGGAATCACTGACTCGATGCACATGAGTTTGGGTGAACTCTGGGGGTTGGTGATGGACAGGGAGGCCTAGTGTGCTGCAATTCATGGGGTCTCAAAGAGCCGGACATGACCGAGGGACTGAACGGAAGTATTACCAATTTAGGTGCTGCTGCTGCTGCTAAGTCGCTTCAGTCATGTCTGATCCTGTGCGACCCCATAGACGGCAGCCCACCAGGCTTCCCTGTCCCTGGGATTCTCCAGGCAAGAACACTGGAGTGGGTTGCCATTTCCTTCTCCAATGCATGAAACTGAAAAGTGAAAGTGAAGTTGCTCAGTCGTGTCTGACTCTTGGCAACCCCATGGAGTGCAGCCTATCAGGTTTCTCCACCCATGGGATTTTCTAGGCAAGAGTACTGGAGTGGATTCCCATTGCCTTCTCTGAATATAAGTGCTAATTGTGGCTAAAAAATTTGCTGTGGTTTCTAGTTCTGTAAAAAGTGGCATGAGTATTTTGATAGGGATTGAATTAAATCTATAGGTTGCTTTGGATAATATGGTTATTTTAACAGTATTAATTCTTCTAATACAAGAACACACATGGTAGCTTTCCTTTTTTTTTTTTTTTTTGGTATCACTTTCAAATTCCTACATTTTTGTTTTCTAGTGTATAGATGTCTCACTCCTTGGTTGAGTTTATTAACAGATTTTTAAGGTGTTTCTTTTGCTTTGTCTTGCTGATAGTTCATTATTGGGGTAGAGCAACAATGGTGTGTATGCTAGTCTTATATCCTGCAACTTTACAGAATTCATTTATTAGTTCCTATACTTTTTTTTCTTTAGTAGAGACTTTAGGGTTTTCTATGTATAGTATCATGTCATCTGCAAATGGGGACAGTTTTACTTCTTCCCTTCCATTTGACTGACCTTTATTTCTTTTTCTTATCTGATTTCTATGGCTGGGACATTTGAAATTATATTAAATAGAAGTGGCAAGAGTTGAACATGCTTGTTTTGTTTCTGAATTCAAAAGAAAAACTTTCAGCTTTTTACCACTAAGTATGATGTTAGGTCAGAGAAGGCAATGGCACCCCACTCCAGTACTCTTGCCTGGAAAATCCCATGGGTGAAGGAGCCTGGTAGGATGCAGTCCATGAGGTCGCGAAGAGTCGGACATGACTGAGCGACTTCACTCTCACTTTTCAGTTTCATGCATTGGAGAAGGAAATGGCAACCCACTCTAGTGTTCTTGCCTGGAGAATCCCAGGGACGGGGGAGCCTGGTGGGAGGCCATCTATGGGGTCGCACAGAGTCGGACCGACTGAAGCAACTTAGCAGCAGCAGCAGCATAATGTTAGCTGTAGGTTTGTCATAAATGGCCTTTATTATGTTGGGATATGTTTATGATATACAAAATTAGATGAGATATTTTATCATGAATGGATGTAGAATTTTATCAGATGCTTTCTCTGCATCTATTGAGATAATTATGTAAACTTTATGTTTCCTTTTGTTAATGTGGTATATCACATTGATTGATTTGTGACTGTTGAACCATCCTTGTGACCCTGAATTAACTCTCACTTGAACATGATATATGATCCTTTATATTGCTGAAGGTTTCTAAAAAACTATCCCTAGAAATACTATATGATTCAGCAATTCCACTCCTGGGTATGTATCCAAAGAAGACAAAAACATTAATTAAAAAAGATACATACACCTATGTGCCCATAGCAGCATTATTTATAACAGCCAAGATATGGAAGCAATGTAAGTGCCCACCAACAGATGAGTGGATAAAGAAGATGTGGTGTGTATATATATATATATATATATATATATATATATATATATATACATACAATGAAATGAAATATTAGTCATATAATGGAATATTAGTCATAAAAAAGAATGAAATTTTACCATTTGAAGCAACATAGATGTACTTGGAACATATTATGCTTAGTGAAATAAATCAGAGAAGGATGAATATTGTATGTTATCACTTGTATGTGAAATCTAAAAAATAAAACAAGCAAGTAAATATAACGAAACAGAAACTGACTCACAGATACAGAGCACAAATTAGTGGTTACCAGTGAGGAGAGGGAAAGAGAGAGGGGACAGAAAGGTGTTCGGGATTAAGAGATATAAACTACTATGTACAAAATAGATAAACAGCAATGTTATATTGCAGAGCAGGGAGAAATACAGCCAGAATTTTGTAATAACGTTAAATGAAGTATAGTCTATGAAAATATTGATTCACTTTGTTGTATATCTGTATCTCTTTCATTGTTTTATCTTCAAATACAAAGGGTTGTAGCAAATTTAGAATTTTATGACTTTGCCTTTATAACTCTCACTATATATTCCAGTAGATTACAGCAAGATTCCAGTACTGTCAACTTTATTATTGTTTTTTTAACCTGGAAGAAATTGTGTCAGAATTTTTACAGTAACTCACAACTGGCATAAATGATAATTATTCAAATCTGATTTCTTATTTTCCAAGGGTGTATTCAGGTATCATTAATATTTTGTGTAATTCCTCAGAGGATTTTCTTATTTCAAAAGTATCTGTTGGAACAAAAGATAAAAGATTTACAATAAACTAAATTTCTGGAATTGCAAATCAATTCAGCAAAATATGAGAAGTGAATTTTGGATCCATGCAGAACCCTATGTTTTTGGTTCCATGATTCTTTCAGAATATCTCATTGCTTAGTGCTTTGGATAATTCTCTTGGGTAGGTTTTTGTTTTTGTTTTCCTTATCCACTTTGGATTTAAAACACAAATGGCATTGAATTAGCAGTTAATAAAATATACCACATACCACATTTATTGGTAAAATAACTTTGAGTAAAATATTTTCATCTAAAAATATGTGTAAGGATTGAGTTAGGAAAGGTCACTGCAGGCTATTAAACACATTGGAATTCTAGGAGGTATAAGACATGAAGTTATTTGAAAGACTAAAAGTCAATTTTAGTTACGAATATAGTGATCATTATATTTATTACTTGATATGAATTATGTTAAAAATGTACCTGAAAATTTTTGGTAAGCTTCCAAACTGACACCATTCAGGTTAATCATTTTGGGAAGGAGAAGATACAGAGAATGAAGCTCAGTCTCTGAAATGTCCTTTGAGCCAAATTTGTGGTGACTTTCAACTTTCATTTCCAAAATCTGTCTTGCAACCTTTTAGCAGTGAGTGCTGAATTGTTGACAGAAATTTAACATTCTTGTTTCTGAAGATAAACACAGGCTTATATTTTCAAACTCATATTTCAGATGCAAAAGGGTCAGTACTTGGTTGACACGTAGGACAGATCTCTGATATTTCTTGAATTGTTGGTACTTTTTTTGTCCAGGCGGTTTTCAATTACAAGCCCAAGGACAAGGTAACATTCAAGTGATGTGATCTCAGGATAACTAGGAGCCCTTCTCCCCCTGCCAGCTTACCCAGATTTCATCCATCTGCTCTCTGGTACTTGAAATTCCCTTAATAAAGAACCTAGATTTAAATTCCACACTTGAAGATAAGAGAAGTGGGGATTAAAACACAAATACTCCCTTTGAAAGAGAACACATTGACTTAAAGTCACACTAAAATATCTGGTTATATCAGATCCTTGACTCAAAGCAGGTTTTGTTGTCCAGGTAAGAGGAGAAGAAGTGAACTTAATAGAAGGAAATATGCGTTAGCAAAGTTTTATAATGAACACTGTTTCCACTTTTCCACCTTCCTTAGGCAAATTCATTTCAGTTACATTCAAGCATAGGTCCCTTTCTTTCATTTGGTAAATACAGTAAGTACTTTTCTTTTTTTCCCCCAGGACAGTTTGCTCTGAAATATTAAATGCTCTAAGTACAGCTCAGTCTCCTAGTTTGGAAAAAATTACAAACTAGAATTTTGTAATTTGTGTGGCTGGCATTTTTGAGCCTCTGCTTGACAACCTGTAAAGTGTTATGAGAAACTTATAGATATTTGAAGATTAGATTATTCTTTTTTTCTGAAATTCACAAGAAAGTAAATACTTCAAACTTTTTACTGGTCTTGAGAAACATTCCAGAACAAATTATTAAAATGTTGGCTATGTGAGTTTAATAAAATGATAATCACTGAGTTTATAAAGAAGGCATAACCAGTTTTGGATTTATTTTCTTTTTAGACTGTGGGCCAGGGCCCTGGTATAGCCATAGTTCTTCCTAATTTTGGTAAAGCATTTGATAGATTCTCAAGATACTAGATGGAGAAATTTGAGCTGGAAAATAGTAAAGTTAGATAGATTTGTAACTTGTTGGGGAACTATGTACAAAGATTACTGATTAAAATTAATTTATGTTATCCTTGGCCCTGTTCTATTCAATATTTTTAAATGTGACCTTGATAAAGTTATAGATGATGTGAGACAGCAGAATAGTGTGTCAGATGATAGAATCAATGTCCAAAATTGATTGGCTGGCATCATATACTGTCAAGCTTATAGTGAATAAGAGTAATGTAGCACTCCAATCTCACTGCACAAACTTAAAACGAATTACATATGGGTTAAAAGCAACATGTGTGAGAAAAATTTATGGGTAAAAGTATTATATGAAAGCAAGCATGATGGCAGACCTGTTCTCCTTTACATAGGTCGAATCATACAACGTGATATGTATAAGACATGCTGTCACATTTTCAGTTGGAACGCAGATCAACTATAGTGTCCAAGGAGAGAGACTAAAGTAGTGAAAAACCTTATTGTTTATACTATGAATGTTTTCTGTATATAAAATCTACATAAAATTTTTTTCTGTATATAAAATCACTGTCTTATTAATTCTCTGTCATGTGGGAGCTGTCATTTGTTGAAGAACCATGAAATATTTCTTGAATTTTTGTCAGTGTTGGGGACAGTGATCATTTCTAGTATCATCCTCTCTCTCCATCATGGACTATGGGAAGTCATGGAATATAGCTCCAACGAATTAGAGAAAACATTCCTTGCTTTCCCAAAATTGATGACAGAAGAAAAGAGAGAGAATGCATGGATCCATTGTATATCAAAAAGCAGTGAAGTAATCCAAATTTATTGTTTCATGTTGAATTGCTAAGAACGCTTATTAAATGGTAGGAACTAGTGATTTCTACCTTTTTTCCTTCCACCTTAATGATAATTTTCAGTTGAACTTTTTTGCTGTATTATTCCATTGGTAATCTGAACATTCAGAAAACTAAGATCAAGGCATCTGGTTCCATCACTTCATGGCAAATAGATGGGGAAACAGTGGAAACAGTGACAGATTTTATTTATGGGGGCTCCAAAATCACTGCAGATGGTAACTGCAGCCATGAAATTAAAAGATGCTTGCTCCTTGGAAGAAAAGTTATGACCAACCTAGACAGCATATTAAAAAGCAGGAACATTACTTTGCCAACAAAGGTCTGTCTAGTCAAAGCCATGGTTTTTCCAGTAGTCATGTATAGATGTGAGAGTTGGACTATAAAGAAAGCTGAGCACCAAAGAATTGATGCTTTTGAACTGTGGTGTTGGAGAAGACTCTTGAGAGTCCCTTGGACTGCAAGGAGATCCAACTAGTCTATCCTAAAGGACATCAACCCTGAATACTCATTGGAAGGACTGATGCTGAAGCTGAATCTCCAATACTTTGGCCACCTGATGCAAAGAACTGACTCATTTGAAAAGACCCTGATGCTGAGAAAGATCGAAGGCAGGAGGAGAAGGGGACGACAGAAGATGAGATGGTTGGATGGCATCACTGACTCAATGGACATGAGTTTAAGTGAACTCTGAGAGTTGGTGATGGACAAGGAGGCCTGGTATATTGCTGTCCATGGGGTCACAAAGAGTCGGACACGACTGAGCAATTGAACTGAACTGACTGAATCTGAAGGTCATCTGCCTTCAGTATATGTTCAATGAAATTGTTAATTGACTTCTTTTAAATATATACATAAAACAACGATGACAAATATTTTCAAAGAACAAAAGACGTATTTTTCATACAAAAACCATAAAGAAGAAAACCTGGAAATTTTGAAGCGACCTGTTTGTAGAGCTGCAAAACCAAATTCCAGAGTTCAAAACATTTGGCTTGGGTATTTCTTTAACCTCTGTCAAATTTAAGGAACTTTATTTAAAATACAATTTGGAAGCACATACTAGCCACTTCATAGCACAAAGAGGAATGGAATGGCAAAAAATAACAGCAATTATAGAATTTGTCATTCCAGAGTCTACAAGGTAAAGTATTAGGAACCAGAAGGGATAAAGTTACACATCCTTTTGTTGCTGGCACCAATAAGAGAAGAAAGAGATACTGGGAAAATAAAAGAATAAGGTATTTGCAATTTTGTGGCTTGGGTTACTAAGCACTTGCAATAAATAAAGCTTAAAACACAAGCACATCGTCTAAGACAGCTATGTATTAAAAACCCAAAGACCTTCAGAACTAAAGGACTTTTTTTCCAGAGACTGAACTAAATTATTTTGTAGGAACAAAGTACTCAGAATGACTGGCTAATTTAGATCATTTAAAACAGTCATATTTGATTGTAGCCATAACTTTTAAAGTGTGCAGTTGTTTCATAAGATAAAACCACAAATTGAGGAGCGGCTAGTTTAAAGTATACAAATGAGTATACAGATGATATTTATGTGTTCCTTTGCTATTTAAGTACTCGTCAGGGTCAGAAATTAAATGATTGATCTCAGTAGTAAATTCTGATAGTTACCAAATTTCCCCAAAGAAAATGTTTTACAGTTCATCAGGAGATAATTGACCTGTGATTATAATATAGAGAAATTTCTAACTTTCAGTGTGATGAAAATGATATGAAAGTTGGTGATTTAAGAGAAATTTTAGTTGTTACTGCTGCTTTTCTAGTAACACTTAGGTAGCATCCCCAAAGCAAATAAAAATAAATGTGGGCAGAGCTTGCTACTTTGTTTTTATGAACCTGAGTACTTTGGCATGCAAGAAGGCAAAATCATTATTTGAGGAGGCTTTGCAAATAGCTGAGGAAAGAAGAGAAGCGGAAAGCAAGGGAAAAAGGAAAAGATATATCCAACTGAATGCAGAGTTCCGGAGAAGAGCAAGGACGGATAAGAAGGCTTTCTTAAGTGAACAATGCAAAGAAGTAGAGGGAAACAATAGAATGGGAAGGACTAGAGATCTCTTTAAGAAAATTGGAGACATCAAGGGAACATTTCATGCAAGAATGGGCATGATAAAGGACAGAAACAGTGAGGACCTAACAGAAGCAGAAGAGATTGAGAAGAGGGGGCAAGAATACACAGAAGAGCTATACAAAAAAAGGTCTTAATGACCCAGATAACCACGATTGTGTGGTCACTCACCTAGAGCCAGACAGCCTAGAGTGTGAGGTCAAGTGGACCATAGGAAGCCTTACTACAAACGAAGCTAGTGGAAGTGATGGAATTTCAGCTGAGCTTTTTAAAATCCTAAATGATAATGCTGTCAAAGTCCTACACTCAATATGTCAGCAAGTTTGGAGAACTCAGCAGTGACCACAGAACTGGAAAAGGTCAGTTTTCATCACAGTCCCAAAGAAAGGCAATGCCAAAGAATGTTCAAACTACCAGACAGTTGTGCTCATTTCTCATGCTAGTAAGGTTATGCTCAAAATCCTTGAAGTTAGGCTGCAGCAGTATGGCACGAACAACTTCCAAATGTACAAACTGGGTTTAGAGAAGGCAGAGGAACCAGAGATCAAATTGTGAACATTCTTCAGATCATACAGAAAGCAAGAGAATTCCAGAAAAGCATCTGCTTCATTGACTGCTTGAAGATCTTTGATTGTGTGGATCACAACAAACTGTGGAAAATTCTTAAAGAGATGGGTAAATCAGACCACTTTACCTGCTTCCTGAGAAACCTGTATGCAGGTCAAGAAGCAACCCTATATGGAATAACTGACTGGTTCAAAATTGGAAAAGGAGTAAGACAGGCTGTATATTATCACCTATATTTAACTACTTCTATGCAGAGTAGAAGTTATTCACACACCCTGTGAAATGCCAGGTTGGATAAATCATGATCGCCAGGAGAAATGTCAACAACCTCAGATATGCAAATGATACCACTCCATCAGCAGAAAATGAGGAGGAACTACAGAGCCTCTTGATGAAAGTGAAAGAGGAGAGTGAAAAAGCTGGCTTAGAGCTCAGTGTTCAGAAAACTAAGATCATGGCATCTGGTCCCATCACTTCATGGCAAATAGAAGGGGAAAAGTGGAAACAGTGACAGACTTTATTTTCTTGGGCTCCAAAATCACTGCAGATGGTGACTGCAGTCATGAAATTAAAAGATGCTTGCTCCTTGGGAGGAAAGCTGTGACAAACCTAGACATTGTATTAAAAAGCAGAGCCGTCACTTTGCCAATAAAGGTCCATACAGTCAAAGTTATGGTTTTTTCAGTAGCCATGTATGGATATGAGAGTTGGACTATGAAGAAGGCTGAGCGCCAGAGAATTGATGCCTTTGAACTGTGGTGTTGGAGAAGACTCTTGAGAGTCCCTTGGACTGGAAGGAGTTCCAACCAGTCCATCCTAAGGGAAATCGGTCCTGAATATTCATTGGAAGGACTGATGTTGAAGCTGAAACTCCAATACTTAGGCCACCTGATGCAAGGAGCTGACTCATTGGAAAAGACCCTGATGCTGGGATAGATTGAAGGCAAAAGAAGAAGAGGGTGACAAAGGATGAAATAGAGAGCATCACTGACTCAGTGAACAGCAATTTGAGCAAACTCTGGGAGACAGAGAAAGACAGGGAAGCCTGGTGTGCTGCAGGCCATGGAGTCCCAAAGAGTCGAACACAACTTAGTGACTGAACAGCAAAAAAGGGTGGATACTTCCTGTATTTATTTTCTATTTGAACGTTCTCTTTTAGATGAGTCTGTTCAAATGTTGTATGTTTGGGGAGGTGTCTTTTTCTTTTCCATTTTGATTTAGGGTAGTTATTTTTGTATCTGTGAAATGAGTTGTTTTTCAGTTTTAAGTACAGCAAAACAAAACAAATCAGTACCTTGTATTATTTTCACTCTTTATGGTGTACATTGATTTAAAAAATCTTAATCTTAATGTGGTCATATTTGTCAGTGTTGTCTTTGACAATAATGCTTTCTTTGTTGCCTGAGATGCTTTCCCTGTCCTAAAATTATTCATGTATTCTTCAATGTTATCTTCTTAAAGTTCCCACTTTTCTAATCTTTGAGAAGTTTTATATAAAAATTAAATTTGTTCCTTAGATTTTTGGTAAAATTTACTGAGAATCATTTCCCATCTTTGTAGGAAAAGTATAAACTATTGATTCATTTTATTTAATGATTATATGACTGTTCAGGCTTTCTATTTCTCCTTGAATTAATTTTTTCAAGTTATATTTTCCCCAAGAATTTCCCACTTCAACTGTGTTTTCAAATTTATTACTAAGTTGTTCATAACATTCTTTTTACTACCTGTATGTAGCATGTATATCTTTAAAAATCTTGTTAATGAAATAGATATATATTCCTCTTTTTACTGGTCTTTTAAATAATCTCACAATATTTTGTCAACAGTTGTTTTCAAAGAAAAAATTTTTGGCTTTATGTTTATATATTTGCCTTTCTTTTCATTAATTTGGATTCTCTTTATCATTTCCTTTTTTCTTTATGTTTTTATTTTTTATATTTTTCATACATGACCTATATATTTAGCTTTATGCTTTGGTCATTAATTTTAATTATTGTTAGTTTTGATATTAACATCTTAGGCCATATATTGTCTCCAAAGGACTGCTTTAGATGTATCACTAAAGCTTTGACATATTGTATTTTCATAATTATTTGATCAAAATGTTTTATAAATCTGTTTTCTGGGCTCCCTGAATACCAATATTAGTCATCAATAAAATTCTTTTCATATGTAAACCTTGTAAAGTGAAGATTTTCTTTACCTTTAGATGATTGCCTAAACCTCTCTGTTCTCTCTTCCATATTCCTTTATGATTGGGCCCAGTGTTGGTTAATTGTTTCCTTGAATCTTTACTGATGTTTCATCATCCTTTTCTCCTTGCTTCTTAAAATCACTTTGCTTCTCATATCTTTAAGCTATATCAGACATTATCCCTCTGTTGATTTCATCTACAGTTCCCTTGGTCACTCTTTCAGTGTTCAAAAAGTTTTGGTTCTTGACCCATTGCCACTTTCCCAACACCACTCATCAAAATTTCTTATGAAATAAATATCCTCATAGATATTCTTTCCAAAGTTCTGCACTGTTAAATTTCCTCATCTCTCTCCTCAATTCATCTTGTCATCAGCCATGCCTTGGCTCTTAATCCTTTGGTCATATCCTTGATCTTGTTATTAGTAATAAGTTTCATGAGTTTCACAGGTGGTGCTAGTGGTAAAAACCCTCCTGCCAATGCAGGAGACACAGGAGACCTGGATTCAATCCCTGGGTCAGGAATATCCCCTGGAGGAGAGTATGGCAACCCACTCTGGTATTCTTGCCTGGAGAATCCCATGGACAGAGGAGACTGGCGGGCTACAGTTCATGGGGTTACAAACAGTTGGGCACAACTGAAGTGACTTAGTTTGCATGCATGCAATAAGTTTCATGATATCACTTTAAAGCATCTCTCCCCTCCCCCCCCCCATAACTATTTTTCCTTTCTCCTTTATTTCCTCCAAGAACCTGAAGCAAAGACTGTTTATGTTCCATATGTCCCCTTGGTCCAACTGTGTTCACCTGAGTTCAGATTTCCCAGCATACTGATAGCATTCCATCTCAATCACCTGTACCTTTCTTCTCTCTGTTTCTCTTCTTTTCTGAAGGCTTTCTCAGAGAAAAACAATTGATGTCACAGGAAGTTCTCCCAGTATGTGTAGGCACACCCCAGAAGTAGGGAAATGGCACTTAACAGTCCCATGGAAAATCATCAGCTGTTAGGGATAGAGTCAGTGAATAAGATCGCAGCCTCCCTATCTTTGGTAGGACAATTCTGAGGCACACCCTATGTGGTTGTCAGATTGTCCCCTCTAAGACCAAACTCTTATTGCTCAGCTTCACTGAGTTTACTTGCTTCCTTGTCTTTCCTCCCCACTTTCTCATTGCTTTACTTGTGTCCTGGAATTGCCTGCACTCAAGTCCTTGCCACAATGTCTCTATCGCTCAGTGCATTTTTTCATGTTCTCATTTTTCTTCTTAGTCATTTTAGATTCCATGGTACAAGATTATATTCACTTCCTTGACTGTTCTCAACTCTCTTGCCCTTCCCAGTCTTTGTCATATTGGACTGAAAAAACCCTGACCTTTGTTCAACTTGAATCTTCAGTTCAGTTCAGTTCAGTCTCTCAGTCGTGTCTGACTCTTTGTGACCCCATGAATCGCAGCACGCCAGGCCTCCCTGTCCATCACCATCTCCCGGAGTTCACTCAGACTCACGTCCATCAAGTCCGTGATGCCCACAGCCATCTCATCCTTGGTCATCCCCTTCTCCTCCTGCCCCAATCTCTCCCAGCATCAGAGTCTCTTCCAATGAGTCAACTCTTCGCATGAGGTGGCCAAAGTACTGGAGCTTCAGCTTTAGCATCATTCCTTCCAAAGAAATCCCAGGGTTGATCTTCAGAGTGGACTGGTTGGATCTCCTTGCAGTCCAAGGGACTCTCAAGAGTCTTCTCCAACACCACAGTTCAAAAGCATCAATTCTTTGGTGCTCAGCCTATTTCACAGTCCAACACTCACATCCATACATGACCACAGGAAAAACCATAGCCTTGACTAGATGGACCTTAGTCGGCAAAGTAATGTCTCTGCTTTTGAATATACTATCTAGGTTGCTCATAACTTTTCTTCCAAGGAGTAAGCGACTTTTAATTTCATGGCTGCAGTCACCATCTGCAGTTATTTTGGAGCCCGAAAAAAATAAAGTCTGACACTGTTTCTACTGTTATTTATCCCTCTGATTTACTATGGCAAATCTGGAAGAATATATACTCTACTAATTTGTTTATCTGTCTGTTGCTCCCTGCTAGAATCTAAATGCCATGAAATCAGAAAATTTTGCCTGTTTTATTTCTGTTTTCAGACTGCCTAGAAATGTACACAGTACAGGCTTAATACATATCTGTTGAATTTCTGAATAAGGCTAGAATGAATGTTTTAGGCACTGTGGTCTCAGAGTTATCCTCAGATGGTTTCTGAGGAGAACAGCATCTTTCCATATATTTCCCTTTGTTTAACTCTCACCTTTCTCTATTCATGTCTTCTTAAAACAGGGGATAGATATCATGACTGAAAAACATGTGTAAAAAAATATGTTGGTACAAAAGCTGGTATTTTGGAAATTATTTTCAAACATTTAGCATCTGCCACAGTGATTTTCGTCCCTTTCAGTTCAGTTCAGTCACTCAGTCATGTCTGACTCTTTGCGACACCATGAATCACAGCACGCCTGGCCTCCCTGTCCATCACCAACTCCTGGAGTTCACTCAGACTCACATCCATCGAGTCCATGATGCCATCCAGCCATCTCATCCTCTGTCGTCCCCTTCTCTTCCTGCCCCCAATCCCTCCCAACATCAGTCTTTTCCAGTGAGTCAACTCTTCACATGAGGTGGCCAAAGTACTGGAGCTTCAGCTTTAGCATCATTCCTTCCAAAGAAATCCCAGGGCTGATCTCCTCTAGCATGGACTGGTTGGATCTACTTGCAGTCCAAGGGACTCTCAAGAGTCTTCTCCAACACCACACTTCAAAAGCATCAATTCTTCGGTGCTCAGCCATTTTCACAGTCCAACTCTCACATCCATACATGACCACAGGGAAAACCATAGCCTTGACTAGACGGACCTTAGTCGGCAAAGTAATGTCTCTGCTTTTGAATGCACTATCTAGGTTGGTTATAACTTTTCTTCCAAGGAGTAAGCGACTTTTAATTTCATGGCTGCAGTCACCATCTGCAGTGATTTTGCAGCCTCCAAAAATAAAGTCTGACACTGTTTCCACTGTTTCACCGTCTATTTCCTGTGAAGTGATGGGACCGGATGCCATGATCTTCATTTTCTGAATGTTGAGCTTTAAGCCAACTCTTTCACTCTCCAGTTTCATTTTCATCAAGAGGCTTTTTAGTTCCTCTTCACTTTCTGCCATAAGGGTGCTGTCATCTGCATATCTGAGGTGATTGATACTTCTCCCGGCAATCTTGATTCCAGCTTGTGTTTCTTCCAGTCCAGCATTTCTCATGATGTACTCTTCATATAAGTTAAATAAGCAGGGTGACAATATACAGCCTTGACATACTCTTTTTCCTATTTAGAACCAGTGTGTTGTTCCATGTCCTGTTCTAACTGTTGCTTCCTGACCTGCATACAGATTTCTCAAGAGGCACGTCAGGTGGTCTGGTATTCCCATCTCTTTTAGAATTTTCCACAGTTTATTGTGATCCACACAGTCAAAGGCTTTGGCATAGTCAAGAAAGCAGAAATAGATGTTTTTCTGGAACTCTCTTGCTTTTTTGATGATCCAGCGGATGTTGGCAATTTGATCTCTGGTTCCTCTGCCTTTTCTAAAACCAGCTTGAACATCAGGAAGTTCACAGTTCACGTCTTGCTGAAGCCTGGCTTGGAGAATTTTGAGCATGACTTTACTAGCATGTGAGACGAGTGCAATTGTGCAGTAGTTTGAGCATTCTTTGGCATTGCCTTTCTTTGGAATTGGAATGAAAACTGACCTTTTCCAGTCCTGTGGCCACTGCTGACTTTTCCAAATTTGCTGGCTTATTGAGTGCAGCACTTTCACAGCATCATCTTTCAGGATTTGAAACAGCTCAATTGGAATTCCATCACCTCCACTAGCTTTGTTCATAGTGATGCTTTCTAAGGCCCACTTGACTTCACATTCCAAGATGTCTGGCTCTAGATTAGTGATCACACCATCATGATTATCTGGGTCGTGAAGATCTTTTTTGTACAGTTCTTCTGTGTATTCTTGCCACCTCTTCTTAATATCATCTGCTTCTGTTAGGTCCATACCATTTCTGTCCTTTATCAAGCCCATCTTTGCATGAAATGTTCCCTTGGTATCTCTAATTTTCTTGAAGCAATCTCTAGTCTTTGCCATTCTATTGTTTTCCTCTATTTCTTTGCATTGATCACTGAAGAAGGCTTTCTTATCTCTTCTTGCTATTCTTTGGAACTCTGCATTCAGATGCATATATCTTTCCTTTTCTCCTTTGCTTTTCGCCTCTCTTCTTTTCACAGCTATTTGTAAGGCCTCCCCAGACAGCCATTTTGCTTTTTTGCATTTTTTTCCCATGGGGATGGTCTTGGTCCCTGTCTCCTGTACAGTGTCATGAACCTCATTCCATAGTTCATCAGGCACTCTGTCTATCAGATCTAGCCCCTTAAATCTATTTCTCACTTCCACTGTATAATCATAAGGGATTTGATTTAGGTCATACCTGAATGGTCTAGTGGTTTTCTCTGCTTTCTTCAATTTGAGTCTGAATTTGGTAATAAGGAGTTCATGATCTGAGCCACAGTCAGCTCCTGGTCTTGTTTTTGTTGACTGTATAGAGCTTCTCCATCTTTGGCTGCAAAGAATATAATCAGTCTGATTTCGGTGTTGACCATCTGGTTTTGTCCATGTGTAGAGTCTTCCCTTGTGTTGTTAGAAGAGGGTGTTTGCTATGACCAGTGCATTTTCTTGGCAAAACTCTATTAGTCTTTGCCCTGATTCATTCCGCATTCCAAGGCCAAATTTGCCTGTTACTCTAGGTATTTCTTCACTCCATACTTTTGCATTCCAGTCCCCTATAATGAAAAGGACATCTTTTTGGGTGTTAGTTCTAAAACGTCTTGTAGGTCTTCATAAAACCGTTCAATTTCAGCTTCTTCGGCGTTGCTGGTTGGAGCATAGACTTGGATAACTGTGATATTGAATGGTTTGCCTTGGAGATGAACCGAGATCATTTTGTCATTTTTGAGATTGCATCCAAGTACTGCATTTTGGACTCTTTTGTTGACCATGATGGCTACTCCATTTCTTCTGAGGGATTCCTGCCCACAGTATTAGATATAATGGTCATCTGAGTTAAATTCACCCATTCCAGTGCATTTTAGTTCACTGATTTCTAGAATGTCGACATTCACCCTTGCCAGTTCTTGTTTGACCACTTCCAATTTGCCTTGATTCATGGACCTGACATTCTAGGTTCCTATGCAGTATTGCTCTTTACAGCATCAGACCTTGCTTCTATCACCAGTCACATCCACAGCTGGGTATTGTTTTTTCTTTGGCTCCATCCCTTCATTCTTTCTGGAGTTATTTCTCCACTGATCTCCAGTAGCATATTGGGCACCTACTGACCTGGGGAGTTCCTCTTTCCGTATCCTATCATTTTGCCTTTTCATACTGTTCATGGGGTTCTCAAGGCAAGAATACTGAAGTGGTTTGCCATTCCCTTCTCCAGTGGACCACATTCTGTCAGACCTCTCCACCATGAGCCGCCTGTCTTGGGTTGCCCCGCGGGTATGGCTTGGTTTCATTGAGTTAGACAAGGCTGTGGTCCTAGTGTGATTAGATTGACTAGTTTTCTGTGAGTGTGGTTTCAGTGTGTCTGCCCTCTGATGCCCTCTTGTAACACCTACCATCTTACTTGGGTTTCTCTTACCTTGGGCGTGGGGTATCTCTTCAGGGCTTCTCCAGCAAAGCACAGCTGCTGCTCCTTACCTTGGAGGAGGGGTATCTCCTTACTGCTTCCCTTCCTGACCTTCAACGTGGGATAGCTCCCTAGGCCCTCCTGTGCCTGCACTGCCACTGCTCCTCAGGTTGCTTCTCCCGGCCACCCCCCCCCCCCCCCCCCCCCCCCCCCGGCCTCGGGTGCCAGGTGGCTTCTCCAGGCCACCCCTGCCCTCGGACGCGGGGTAGCTCCTCCCGGTCGCCGCCCCTGACCTCGGACATGAGGTAGCTCCTCCTGGTCGCTGCCCCTGACCTCGGACTTGGGTACCTCCTCTTGGCTGTTCCTGTGCCGTGGCAGCCTGACACTCTCGGCTGTTGCCCCTGACCTCGAACATGGGATAACTCCTCTTGGCGATTAGTGCGCCGGGTTGCAGCCGCCCGCGCTTAGTGCGCCGGGTCACCCGGTCGCAGCCCCCAACATGACTAGCTTAGAATAGCTTAGTACATCTTTCCCACTTTCATAAATGAGGAATAGTACAGAGTTGTACTGATTTTCTTCTCATGTAAAATATTTAAAATTGTAATAATAATTTTTCAACACTTACTATGTAAAAGGCACTGCTATGAATGCTTTACATATGTTGATTCCTTTAGTATATGATCAATTCTATGAGAAAGATGCTATTAGTTTTATGTGAGGAGGAAGCGTTGCAGAGAGATTACTGAATGGTTTTCTCAAAGTCTCGTAACTAGAGAGTAAGGGAGTTGGTGTCTCTGTGCTGAACATCAAAGCCAGGTTTTTTAAATTTCAAACTCTAGGCTCTTCATTTACCGTTCTGTTAAACTATTCTCTTTTATTTCACATAAAAATAAAATAATACAGACAATATGCTGTAGGTGTGCGATGTATACACCATCGCACTAGGTGTATACTTTACACTACTACAAGCCTCAGAATATTATGAAGCACCCTTTTAGTGGACATTTACAACGTGCCAGGCATTATTTTATGCATTATATGAGAAAGCCCCTGAACAGAAACATGTAGTTATAAGAACATTGGATTGCAAACTGGCAGACTAGATCTGTCTCTGTCGTCCCTGGAACCATAGACAACACATTTTAATTCTCTGGTCTTAATTATTTTTATCCACCCAACCATATGTTAAACACCTCTTAAATGCCTGAAACAGGGGCAGATCTTGATCAAAAACGATAATGAAGGAGAGTGTGTCCAAAATACTGAGGTGATTATGGTCTAGTGGAAGAGACAGTCAAAAGTGGCCAGTTAATACACAGTGCAAAAGGTGCTATGACAGCGGAAAGTATGGGATGTTTTCGGAAGCATGAAGGACATGAACTGGGGAGGATGTTTCCTCTGTAAAATGAACTCAGAGGCCCCTACCAGTAGCCCATTATAACCTAGGTAATTAGGGAGGAGTCTCAGAGAAAGCAGTCATACCTCTTTGCCTTGAGTTACTATCTGCAGAAAGTTAAGGACTCATTTTAACATTATCACTCTACATCTTTAGCCTTTTTTTTTTTAACCCAAGTCTAGACCATCCTTTTCACCCTATCTTGACACTGTCTTTTTCATGTGTAGAAGCCCTGTGTCATTTCTACTTTACATTCCAGAAAACAATTCCCAGTTCCTTTGTTCCTCCCTGACCCACTGATTCTGACTCTCAAGAATATAGGCTGTAATGATAACTCTTTAACTAGCTTCCTAGGTGATTCCCCAGAGTGTACATTGTGCTTAGAAAATAAACTATCTCATAGTAGAAACCTTCATAAAACAAGGTTCTTTGGATAGTCAGAAATTTAACCCTCTATGACAAGATCTAAGCCATTAATAAGATCAACTTTCAGAGTAATGTTATATGGTGTGCCATTATTTTTACTTAATAATGATCATCTATAGTATCTGTGTTGTTAGTGTTTCAACTTTAAACCAGCTTCTCTGTCAAAAGGGGAGCAACTAACTGATTTAATGTCTATACTAGCAAATGACCTGAACTTGGGCCTAAGACTTTGCAACATTAACCTTGGAAAGTATTGTCCATATGGAGAGATACATTAGGCTTCTCTAGAGGAAAGCTGAAATGTAGTTACTTCCCATCATGTAACTTTGATTTGGGGCAGTAACTTTAGAGGAACAAAGGTTATATCTGCAGATTTTGTCAGTGGACTCTGAGAGGCTTTCTTTAATTGTTAGCAAAATATTAGATGATTTGGAACCCTTGATGATAACTCTGTCATTACCCCAAGATTCATCCTGTTTCAGATTTAAGAAATTATGGGTCTCAGAGTTATCCTCAGATGGCTTCTGAGGAGGACAGCATCTTTCCATATATTTCCCTTTTTTCACTCTCACCTTCTCTATTTATGTCTTCTTAAAACAGGTGATAGATATCATGACTGAAAAAATGTGTAAAAAAATGTTTTGTACATCTTAATCCTGTTTGTAGGATTAAGCCATCAAGATTTGTTTTTATCTCAGTGCCACAGCAAATAATGATTACACTTTGCAAAACATGAGTTCATTATTGTCAATACCTTCTATATAGATGGTCATATGATCCTTATAAGAAAGAAGTAGATATATTACATTTACTAAAAAATGAGGTAAAAGGAATAAAAAAGTTAAATACTTTGATTAAAGCAAATAGCTCATAACAGAGCCAAAAATATCTCTGTAGTTCCTTGGTGTCAGTTCCATCTCATGCTGCTTTTTCCTTGAATAAATCACACAACTCTGAGAGTAAGTGAAGGTTTTTTGCCTGGTTAAGAGAGATGGTCACCTATTATTTGCTATTCCTCCCGTAAGGAGGTAAAATATATTCACCATCTTTGTTTCTGGGCTGGACTTCACAACTTACTGAACCAATCAATGGGGTAGAAATCACATTCCAATACAAGGTTACAGCTTCTGCCTGACTTCCGCAGTAAGCATTCTCAGCACTTTGAATCATCACAAAAGAAGTTAGACCACTCTGAAAGAGAGCATGTGGTGAGACCCTGAGAAGGAATAAAGAGGGGGAAATGCCCAGCCAAGCCCAGGCTTCCAGCCTCCTCATTTCTATCAGTTGATGCTTAATGGTGCCAAAGAATCAATAGTCGACTTCTGCTTGGAATTCTGTCACAAGAAGTAATGAAATATGGTAAAATTGTTGTTATAGCCACTAAGATTTGGGATAGTTTGTTATGCAGCAAAAGTCCCATTCAGTTCAGTTCAGTTCAGTCACTCAGTCGTGTCTAACTCTTTGCGTCCCCATGAATTGCAGCACACCAGGCCTCCCTGTCCATCACCAACTCCTGAAGTTCACTCAGACTCACGTCCATCGAGTCAGTGATGCCATCCAGCCATCTCATCCTCTGTCGTCCCCTTCTCCTCCTGCCCCCAATCCCTCCCAACATCAGAGTCTTTTCCAATGAGTCAACTCTTCGCAAGAGGTGGCCAAAGTACTGGAGTTTCAGCTTCAGCATCATTCCTTCCAAAGAACACCCAGTGCTGATCTCCTCTAGAATGGACTGGTTGGATCTCCTTGCAGTCCAAGGGACTCTCAAGAGTCTTCTCCATCACCACAGTTCAAAAGCATCAATTCTTCGGCACCCAGCCTTCTTCACAGTCCAACTCTCACATCCATACATGACCACTGGAAAAACCATAGCCTTGACTAGACAGACCTTAGTCGGCAAAGTAATGTCTCTGCTTTTCAATATGCTATCTAGGTTGGTCATAACTTTTCTTCCAAGGAGTAAGCGTCTTTTAATTTCATGGCTGCAGTCACCATCTGCAGTGATTTGGGAGCCCCCAAAAATAAAGTCTGACACTGTTTCCACTGTTCCCCCATCTATTTGCCATGAAGTGATGGGACCAGATGCCATGATCTTCGTTTTCTGAATGTTGACCTTTAAGCCAACTTTTTCACTCTCTTCTTTCACTTTCATCAAGAGGCTTTTTGGTTCCTCTTCACTTTCTGCCATAAGGGTGGTGTATCTGCATATCTGAGGTGATTGATATTTCTCCCGACAATCTTGATTCCAGCTTGTGTTTTTCCAGTCCAGCGTTTCTCATGATGTACTCTTCATATAAGTTAAATAAGCAAGGTGACAATATACAGCCTTGACATACTCCTTTTCCTATTTGGAACCAGTGTGTTGTTCCATGTCCAGTTCTAACTGTTGCTTCCTGACCTGCATACAGATTTCTCAAGAGGCAGGTCAGGTGGTCTGGTATTCCCATCTCTCTCAGAATTTTTCACAGTTTATTGTGATCCACACAGTCAAAGGCTTTGGCATAGTCAAGAAAGCAGAAATAGATGTTTTTCTGGAACTCTCTTGCTTTTTTGATGATCCAGCGGATGTTGGCAATTTGATCTCTGGTTCCTCTGCCTTTTCTAAAACCAGTTTGAACATCAGGAAGTTCATGGTTCACGTCTTGCTGAAGCCTGGCTTGGAGAATTTTGAGCATGACTTTACTAGCATGTGAGATGAGTGCAATTGTGTGGTAGTTTGAGCATTCTTTGGCATTGCCTTCCTTTGGGATTGGAATGAATACTGACCTTTTCCAGTCCTGTGGCCACTGCTGAGTTTTCCATGGCAAATAGATGGGGAAAAAGTGGAAGCAGTGACAGGTTTTATTTTCATGGGCTCCAAAATCACTCCAGATGGTGACTGTAGCCATGAAATTAAAAGACACTTGTTCCTGGGAAGAAAAGCTACAACAAACTTAGTATATTAAAAAGTGGAGATATCACTTGGCTGACAAATGTCTGTATAGTCAAATTTATGGTTTTTCCAGTAGTCATGTATCGATATGAGAGTTGGACCATAAAGACGGTTGAGTGCTGAAGAATTGATTCTTTTGAACTGTGATGCTGGAGAAGGCTCCTGAGAGTCCCTTGGACAGCAAAGAGATCAAACCAATCAATCCTAAAGGAAATTAACCCTGGATATTCACAGGAAGGACTGGTGCTGAAACTCCAATATTTTGACCACCTAATGTGAATAGCTGACTCACTGGAAAAGACCCTGAGGCTGGGAAAGATTGAGGGCAGGAGGAGAAGGGGACAACAGAAGATGAGATGGTTGGATGGCATCATTGACTCAATGGACATGAATTTGAGCAAACTCTGGGAGATAGTAAAGGACAGAGAAGCCTGGTGTGCTGCAGTCCATGAGGTCATGGAGTAGGACACAACTGAGTGACTAAACAACAACGAGATAACCAAACCACTGTTAAAAACCCATAAAGAACAAACACTAAAGGAAGTACTATTGAACTAAGTATTAAACCCTCAGTAAAATCTCCAATTCCAACATTCGTCTAAATATCCATTTTTCAGTTCCCTAATGTTCGCTACTCTTTAGGCTTGAGTCACAATTAACTATGGGCTCTTTTAAACTACTGGTCAGTTAACCTTACATATTAGAGGTGAACTGTATACCCCTTGATCCTTCCCATCACAGATTGTTCATCATTTCATGACTTCAGTATCCAGATTCTTGACCGCTCTGGCACTCTGCCTCATGACTATCCAATAACCTTGATTTTGTTTTGGCATGTCCAACTCTTTGTGACCCCATGGAGTATAGCCCACCAGACTCCTCTGTCCATGGGATTCTCCAGGCAAGAACTGGAATGAGTTTCCATTTCCTTCTCCAGGATATCTTCCCCATCCAGGGTCTGAAACCACATCCCTTGCATCTGCTGCATTGGCAGGGGGATTTCTTTGCCAGTGTTGTCACCTGGAAGCCCATCCAACCCTCCTTAATTCTGTTTATCTCCAGTTTTCCTTAGGCTTTGGCTGGTAATATTCGTCTTTGACCTAGTTATTCCTGAGAAATGTTCAGTCTCATCTCTTACTCCTTACTCTGATCACAACATCCTTTCTCACATACCTAAAATTTTCTCCAAAATTTGATGGTAGTTTTTCTCTTCTCTTTACGTTATTATTCCATTATTCTTGTGGCTTCTTCATTGCCATGGAGATAAGGATCCAGGTCAAGATTTCTCTTATCAAGTTTAAAGTCACATGCTTCTGCGGCCAAACCCCTTATATTCAATATGCCGTGCATCTTACTCTTCTTTGCTTAGCATCCCTATTTCTGTAAACTTCACTATCGGTTTTCTGAACTCTGGAGTCCACTCCCCAGACCACCTAAACTCTTTCTCTTAGGTCTGATCTCATTAGGCTCATCTGATTTCCGTTTCCCTGTACTTTTCACCAGTCCAGCCACACTCTACTTCCCTCAGTTTCTTGAATAAATCTCAGTCTCTTTCAATTTGAGCCCCTCCCACGTACAACTAATTTTCTTTCCTAGAATGTTCTTCTCCCTTCCCTCATCTAACTGTTTCCTACTCATCTTCTGTGTCTGTCACTGTTACTTGTCTCCCGAACAGCTCTTTCCCTCTTCCTCTTTACTGATAGACATCTCCTCCACAAAATTTATTCAGATACTGTTTCACATATACTTCATGAGTCTGTCTCTATGTGCAAAGTTGAATTTTTATTAATAGCAAACATTTATTTATTATAAACTTGTTTAGTAATAATAATAAACATTATGGTAATTCTGTTTTTCTCACCAGTGGTTGCTTTCGGCATTAGCACAGGAATAATAGGTATCGGTAAGGGTATGTTCAGGAGGCAGGAACTATATCTGTTATTACAACAGAGAGATTTAACATACTGACTAACCAGGACTGGAGAACTGAAAAGGCAAAAGTAGAATACTCAAGTATTGTGTAAGAAATAACTGCAGGAAGAAGCAAAGAGAAAAAGTTGAAATTATTAAATTTAGATGTGCAAAGATGGGGCTTCTTGGAGTGAGGCCCCAGATATCTATATTCAAAGGAGTATAATGAAGTTGGGGCTTTCCAGGTGGCTTAGTGGTAAGGAGCCTGCCTGCCAATGCAGGAGACACCTGTGATGTGGGTTCAGTCCCTGAGTCAGGAAGATCCCCTGGAGGAGGGCATGGCTACCCACTCCAGTGTTCTTGCCTGGAGAGTCCCATGGACACAGGAGCCTGGCGGGCTGCAGTCCGTAGGGTTGCACAGAGTCGGACACAACTGCGTAACAGAGCACACATATGCATAATGAGGTCGGTTCCAGTACTGTGGCAGACAACAAACTGAAATTATTTTGCTGCTCCTCCAGAAACAAACAGCTGCCTCCAGACTGAGGAAACATTCTTGGGGTTACCCTGACAAGAAGAGAAAGCAAACAGGAAGGAAAAAATGCCTTCCCTCATATAGCCTCACAGTCTCTCTCTCTCTCTCTCTAGCACCCACTATTGGGAAAGCAGGACAATTAGCAAGAATTCTTTGTTCCCAAGCATCACCCATGTTCATTTTTCTTTTATGCATTTTAAAATGCCATTGCTTTGGATTACTCCAGACACAGACTCCTCTCATAAGTTCATAATCCTCTCCATCCTACATGGTCCAGCTCATGACCTACTGTGTCCATTATACTTTCCAATTTAATATGACCTTTTCTTTTGCTGATTTGCATGCCTCTCTTATGATGTTTATTTTTCTGTCTCCTGTTATAGTTAGTTATGTGAATGCCTTGACTCAGACATTAAAGGCATGGATTTGGAGTCAGATAGAACAGGGTTCAGATTCTGGGTCCATTGCTTAGTGGCTCTGTGACCTTAAGTAAATTATTTAAACTCTCTAAATCTCAAATTCCACATGTGTTAATTTAGAGGCACAAGGTTCTTACACAGTCTCTACTTAATGAAATTCTTTTACTAAATAGAATTTAAAAGATCTTGGTATAGTTTAGTGATCCCTGTACGGTATTACATTATATCTAAATGTTAATTGTTTTACATGCTGCCCTTTTGTCTAGCTAATCAAGGTATACACATCACCAGAAAGATTTCTCTGTAAATTTAGTGAATTTAAATGGAAATGAATACAATGCGTTCTCTTCTTTCTTGATGAGTTAATACTAGTAGATTCATTTACATTCTTTCACAGAAGGACAGGCTGAAACAAATGGGTCATTTCAAGGATGATAGACTATTAAGGTTCTAGCCACTGAAAGTTTCTACATAACAATTGTGGGTGTATTTTCATCAGTAAAAGTCAAAGTCCTATTATCTATAGCTTTATAAATTATAAATAAGTCATGAAAGATTTAACAAAGGTTAAAAGAGAACATAATTTATTGTTATGTTTTGTTTATAACACATATACTTAGAAGACTATTAGGAGAAAACACAGAATTCTGATAATGTTGAATTTGAGGGATCCAAAGAAATCCTAGGGATTTGTTGGCTAATCTTTTGTCCTTTTCGAAATTTGCTATTAATCATTAGACACAGAATTTTCTGAACATTTCTCCAGCTGTTTCAGATTGAAAGTGGTGCTGTCCCGCCAAAGTCTGGCTCTGTAAGAGCCCAGTGTATTTAACAACAGTGAAAAGGACGGGAGGAAAATATCACCAACCTGGACATGGGCCAAACTGAAAGGGAGTTAAATTCCTGCTGTTCTATTCTTGTTATGGACAGTGCAATAATGAAAGTTTTGCATAATCTAAAGGAAATTTAATTTGCTTAAAAGTCTAAGCTGTTTCTAAAATATGGTGAAGGGAGATGAGGGGTTAGGGTAAAGGAATATTTTATAGATAGACTAGAAAGAGAAGGATGTCAAATATGTAAACCTAAATTGTATATGCATAGTTTAATGGGGCTTTGAAAGCAAAGCTTAAATTTTCCTGCTATGCTTTAGAGTTTTTCAAGAGTGAATTGCATCTTTCCTAAAAGCAGGTTTAACCTCTAGTAAGGAGGATATAATCTAATCTCCTGCAAGGACTATATTAGGAAAATAAAGGTTGTATTATTCCACATGGTTTGAAAGTGAATGGAAACTCTAACCCCCAGCTCCATCAAGATTGGCTTAACCACCAATGTAAATTACTCTTATTTGGTTATTGATGTCATATGCTAATGATTTTTGAAGCAAAAACAGGCAAACAGTTCAGCTTTGTAATAAAGTAGGCACGGGCCTCAGTGCTGGTACAAGCTTGGTGATCATGGAAAAATTCCTTCATTCCTCAGCCTCAGTGTCCTCTTCTGTAAAGAGTCAGTAATGCATAGGTTGCAGTTCTGAGAGTCCTGTAAAGTACCTGATACGATTTCTATAACACCGAGGACATACTCATAAGAGATAACTATTATGGCTACTATGTTTTTTAGTGTTCAGGTCTGAATTATAGGTCCTAAAGAGACTTTGAAAAAAAGTAATAACATGTTTCTATTATACCTAAAATGGCAGATGCTTAACGCATACTCTTCTGTAGAAGAGAGTCAAACTAATACAAAATTTCCATCCACTTCCACTCTGATTCATTGTAATCCTGAGTTACCATCCCCAAAGTTATTCCTGTTGTCTCTGTCACATTAGTGGCAGGGAAGACAAAGTTGATCTTCCTTAGGCCCCAGATAGTCTCAATATTGTTATGGAGAAAACAGCAAAAAATGACCAGTATCAGCTTGGCAGTTTCAGGAGGAGGCAAAACTATTAGAAAGCTTTGCTGAATGTGATCTTTATTTCGAAACTGTACTGGAAATTACAGAGCTTGCCTCTTCTATTCCGTTATCCCCCTGAAGTTAATTGAGGCTAAATTACATACTGCAAGCTTAGACGAGGAGACTCCTAGGAAATGTTTCCCGCTCTCTATAGTGTATTATTCTACATGTCAACTTTGAGAATTGCAGAACTGAATAATTAAAGTTCACCGGGTCACAAATAAGGTAATATGATACAAATTAATTCTTTACAGTTTAAAGTAGGTCGTCTTTTCTTAGAGTTCTCATTTCAGGTCTAATGAGGAGTAGCTGGGTCCAGATGGAGAACATCAATTCTTTGTAAATAAAAAGATTCTTGTATTCTGTTCAGATTCATGTATGTGTCTAAACAAATAAAGGCCAAGAGGCAACTTTGGTGTATGATTAAAGGAACAGAGCTTGTTAGCTGTTTTTCTATAACTTTCTGATATTGCTTCCTTGTTTTATTCTTTGTTTTCACTTGGTCATAATTATTCATTCTTACCATAAAGAAGTTTTGCTTATTTGTTTTTACTATTTATCTTGTTTTATTTTTGACTGTGCTGGGTCCTTCTTGCTGTGCACGAGCTTTCCTCTAGTTTCTCTAGCGGCCCGCGGGGACTTCTCATTGTGGTGGCGTCTCTTGTCGCAGAGACTGGGCTCTAGGGCATGTGGGTTCAGTAGCTGTGGCTTGAGGGCTCCAGAGCACAGACTCATTAGTTATGGCACACAGGCTTGGTTGCCCCACGGCATGTGGGATCTTCCCGGACCAGGGATAGAACCAATGCCCCCTGTATTGCAAGGTGGATTCTTAGCCACTAGATCACCAAGGAAGTCCCAGAAAGAAGTTTTAATCATGTCAAAGTATTTTTTCTCACCTGTTATTCACCTCCCTTTCTTATAATCTCATGGTTGACTGGATGAATAAATAAGTTCCTAAGAGGCCAAACCCTGGGTCTTTTCATGATACAGAGGGAATCCAGATGTTCATCCTGCCCCTTACCTCATATAAAGGATTTCATGGAATATCTTGCTGGCCATAATGTGCCTCCTAAAAGAGAGGAAACTTTTTTTACACCTAAAGTAATATTAAATTAACTTTCAACATCTTCTTTGAAGTAGCATAGGGAAATCCTCGCGTTCAAGGCTGACTTCTTACCTTCTCTGACTAGATTCTGTGTGTTCTCATAGGTGCACCATGTCCAATATGATGTCGTTTAAGAATTGCTTATATTTGAGATGATTCATTTCAAGTCTGTCCTTCTGTGCCTCTAATTAGTCACACAGACAACTGCTCTGTTATGCTGTTCTTTGAGAGGAAGGTAGACACCAGGATGATCACCAAAACTTTAGGCAGTAGGATTCAGTTTTAGTCAATGTGATTTAATTTAACTATGTGGAAATTATTTTTTTCTTGACTAATTTCAGACAATTATGTCTCAGAGTTATAACAGGCTACTTTCTCCTAGAATTTTTTTCCGACTTCAAAGCACATATTTAAGAAATTTATTTATGAAATATGCTTCTGACAAGAAAGAAGAATGTTCATAAAACCCACATACATTTAGTAATTCTCTGGCACCATAAACTGTTTTCTCTTATGATCTTATCCCCACTGGAATACAACTGAGTGAGCAAGTGGATCTTGGTCTATACCTGAGAATTTAAAATAAAACACAGCTATAGTTTAACAAATAAAATTCTTGTCCTTGTTTCCAAGGTTAAACACCCAGACTACCCCATAGAAATTCAAGCCCAATAAGTTAAAAGAAAGATGACTGAATAAACTAATAACCCCCAGAAAATAAAGAGGGTAGGATAGAGAGTTATACCCCAAAGCAGAATGCTTCTAATTTAGAAGAGAAATTTGAAAGGAAAGTCAACAAAGTATATTAGTGTAGTAGCTGATTTCAGGGCACAAGTAATTCTGAACCAGTATTTTATGGCTGAATGAAATTCTGAAATTTGAGATGGGTCTTCAAGAATTTCAGGACACCAAATAGCAAATGAAATCACAGCTGGGACCCTTGCTTTGAAAAAGTCTGGATTTTCTAGTGGGTTAATAATGGTAGCAATTCTTAAGATAAAAATCTTCTAGAAATGTACAGTTGGTTTAGATTTTATATGTTTGCCTAACAGACTATGGAAACTTAATATATAGTATTCTATTTGCAAAAAAAAAAAAAAAATTAGAAGAATGTATAAACTATCCAAGGTAAAACAAAATCTCTGTCCAAGTTTTTCTGAAAATATAGGTTATGTTTGAAGAATAAAAGGTTTCAATTATTACACTCTTACTCTGCCAAGAGAGCAAACACAAGCAGACAGTTGAATTTATGAGACTGTCAGTGTCGTTTTACTTAAAACAGAACTTTCCTCCCGTATCTATTCTCACCCTCTGAGATATGGGATTAAGATACTATTCTCACATTCTGGGATAAGGGATTAATAGTTCTCCACTGTTGTTTCTCATTCTTTATAGCTCTATTACCATGCTCCATTGAGAATATAGCATTACATGTAAAACTACAGCAGAAATTGCATCAAAGAATTAATGAACAAAAAGATGTAAGAAAGGAAAACTCTATGAACCTCAGAATATATTTATAAAGTCTTCATGTCATTTACTACATACTTTATATGATTGGAAATAATACAAGGAAACTTTGTAAAAAGGAATTTTTGTACCAGACATGTCAATCACTCTAATGAAATGAAAATGCAGCATGGCAAGCTGCATTCTGGAGCCTGGAGCCCTTCTCAATGACAACAACCGATTGGACCAGGAATAGGCATCAGATACCAGGGCTACTAATCCATAGGTGGGGAAGAAACCCTTTCCTTTGTCAAGCATAAATAGCTTAGTCCAAATAAGGACAGCAGTAATTACCTAGACCTATCAAATGTTCTTTCCTCTCAAGGATTTGACCAGGGAATATGAAAAGAATCAACTAGATAGCAACAGGAATAAAAGTAGATTGCTGTAGAGGGAGGCATACACATTCAAAATAGTTATGAAATGGCAATGCAGCTGATACAGCTAGCAAGATCATCAGATTCAGTATCCATGAAACTGGGTTTAGATTCCTGCCAAACTTCCTTTTCTCTTACTGTCACACATATTTTAATCAACTCCCATTGCAAAAGCTAGCCTAGTCATGAATTCTTGCAGTCAAAATAACCTAAACCAAGCAGAGAGGGAGATGACTGTCAACAAACCAGCCTTTACAGAGCTCATGATTGTGCAGAGCACTGCTATGGACAGGGGATGCCAAGGGGAGCTTACTCTTTATGTGCTCTGATTTGAGGGATGGAAAATAATAAACGGTATGAAATACACTAAGTGCCAAATATATAATGCTCACTAAAAACCCAGTTGGAAAGGATCATTTTAGCACTAGAGTACTAGGTAAGAATGCAGGCTTTAGAGGTATCTGAATACAGATCCTACCTGACTCTGCCATTTGTTGACTCAGTAAATTTGGACAAGTTATTTAGCTTTTATGTGCGTGCTAAGTAAATTCAGTCATTTAAGACTCGTTGTGACCCTATGGACTGTAGCCTGCCAGGCTCCTCTGTCCATGGTATTCTAGGGAACAATGCCAGGCTTTTCTGTCCATGGGATTCTCTGGGCAAGAATATTGGAGTGGGTTGGCATGCCCTCCTCCAGGGGACCTTCCCGACCTAGGGATTGAACCCACATCACAGGTTTCTCCTGCATCGTCAGGTGGGTTTTTTCTTTACCTCTAGTGCCAACTGGGTTATTTATCTTAGTGGTTCTCGAAGAGTCTCCATACCAGCAGCATCAGTTTTCTTAGAACTTGTTAGAAATGCAAGTTCTCAGGCCCTACTGTATATTGAGTTAGAAACTCGGGGGGTAGGGACAGTTTTTATCGTAACACCATCTGAGGGATACTGATGCACAATGAAGTTTGAGAACTACAACTTAAACCCTTTCTCAGGATCCTTGTTGTGTGTTGTTATGAAGACTGTTCAGGATGTATAATAATGGGGTCTGGAAATTGCAGCTAATGTATTATTATTGTCAAAGTGCAGAGGAGAAGGTTGTACCTAAACTAAGCTTAGAAGATGAATAGGATTGGGTAAATATGAAGGAAGAGGAGGTGGTACTAGGGAATGAAAATGTGTAGTGTTTTCAAGGGTAAATGACTAGAGATTTCATCAGATATTTGAATCACATTGATTCTGGGCAATGTTTGCAGGTAGACAGATAAAGACTCAAATCTCTCCTGTTCCCACCACTATGTCTTATGTGATCTTGGATAGTTTACTTAATTGAAACAAATTTATGTAAAATTAGAATAACAATAATCCTCTTAGAGAATTATTGGGAAGGTTAAATGAGATTATATAAGTGATGTCCATATCAGAATGTGTAATATTTACCAATATTAACTATTGCTATTATCATTATTATCTGTTCATTGCTAAATTATTTCATATCTCTTCTTTTGGTTTCCTGTTTATCTGTTTGTTTTGGTTTTTGTTGTTAAATAGTCAATTCCTCCTCAGGAATTAGCTTAAATATCTTCTCAGTGAGACTTTCATGATGAAATAGAGTAAATAAAAGGCCCTTCCCCTTTCTGTATCTTGGACCCTGATTGTTTTCATCTTTATTTATTTATTTAAAGGATTCTCCCCTGTTAGCAATACCTTTGAGTATGGTAATTGCTCTCAGAGTAGTGCCTAGTCATAGTAGAACTCAATAAATAATAGTTGAATGAATTCTTATGATTGACATATATGTTCATGGAAATCATGCCTACCTATGGCATCTTTGAGCAAGTATCCAATTTGCATCAAGCCATTCTCCAAAACATATCTCTGTTCTACCTGTGGCCAAGGATAGATGATAAAAGGGGCCATCTAGAAAGAAGAAAAATGGAAAAGTGCCATTTTTTTCTTTTGGGGTGAATTGATGATAGTGATCAAAACAAAGCCATTCTGGTACATATCTACCCAGGTTTACCCAGGTAAAACTTGCAGGTTTACCTTTTACACATCTTTCTGGCTCTCCTTACCTGTTTGGTAAATTCCTCAAACACACATTCATAAGTTTCCCTGAAAAAAGTGTACCTTTCTTTTAGCAGGTAGCAATGGTTTAAGTTTTGTTATTTCCTACTGAAATTTCTGAAAATGCAAAATCAACAGATCTCCAGCAAGGTCCTGTTTGAAAAGTATGTATTTAGGGGAGATACTTATATCCTGCTGTAGCTGAGAATATTTGTCTCATTCTTATATTTCCCTTCTCTTTATAAGTTTTTGCAAGATTATTTTAATAAATGCAGACCATTAGTATGTTAATACTAATGGTTAATGCATTCATGGTTAATGCAAAAGTACATGTTTAATTTCCTGAAAGATTAGCATAGAAAAGAGTATACAGTGGTTATATTATTCTGAAAAACAGAATCAAGCTATATACTTTATTTTTTTAAATTTTTTTAATTTTAATTTTTACTTTATTTTGCTTTACAATACTGTATTGCTTTTGCCATACATTGACATGAATCCGCCACGGGTGTACATGAGTTCCCAATCCTGAACCCCCTCCCACCTCCCACCCCATAGCGTGGGTGGTTCAGTGGTAGAATTCTTGCCTGCCAAGCTATATACTTTAAAAAAACTTTCTTTATTTATTTTGCCTGTGCTGGGTCTTCATTGCTGTATGGGCTTTTCTTTACTGGCTGTGATGTGGACTTCTCATTGGTGTGGCTTCCTTTGTTGCTGTGTATGGGCTCTGGGGCACGTGGGCTTCAGGAGTTGTGGTGCATGGGCTGAGTTGTGGTGCATGGGCTCAGTGGTTATCACAGAGTCAGTTCAGTTCAAGGTCAACCTCTGGACAAATGCAGGAGTGGAGGAAAACTGGGCTACTGATTGGGATAAGACTATGGAACTTTCAGATAACCTTGAGGCGGAAACACATGAAATTTAGGAAGCAGGCTGATGTATAGCAGTCAGCACTGTCACCAAACAGGAGAGAACTGTGGGGGAGGGTGAAAGAAGGATGACCTTCAGCAGATGTGCGTGTCTTTGCAGTTTGGGAAAGACCTGGCCTATGAACAGTTGTGACATAGGGGCTCTTTGGTGGCTCCACTGAAGAGAGCTCCCAACATATCTCCATGTTTTAAAACAGCTGTGCACTGAATTCCAAACCAGACTCTGGACTGTCATTCCTCTTCAGTGTTATGTCTTAGCCATCATGAGTCACATATCAAGCTTTTCCTAGCAAAGCACCACTACAACATGGCTAGGCACGTCATGACTTCTAGGAATGGCTAGTAGGAAGGCAAAAGGAGGAGAGCAGAATAATTTTAGATCTTGGCATAATCACAGTGGAAGATTGTAGGGACAAATAACCAACATACGGTTTTGATTTTCTGTTTCTTTTATTTGTGATGGGCTGCCTTCCCTATTATTATGAATAGTGAAGCATAATCCCCAAATAAATATCTTTTCTGTTAATATAATATAACATGTATTTGGTAACTTTAGGACATAAAAAGTACATTTCGGTAAACAATTTCAAGATTCAAATGATGGGCTCTACAATGATTATCTCAGATATGTTTCTTTGTGATTATTCTTAAAACTCAGAATATTTATCCAGTAATCAATCCATCACAAATCAAGGTACTTCTTTTTATTTTAAAGTATGAATCATGTTTTAAAAACATTTTTGGTTTTTAATTAATAGGGATCTTAGATTCTCCAACAGGGAAATACACATGGCATAGATAAAGGCAAAAAAAAGAGGAAAATTAGAATATTTTTCACCCGTGTTGTTCCTTTCAAGTGGTCTGGAAAGAAGGAGTTCAGTGATAGAAACTGGAAAGACTTTGTCCATGTTTTTGATAGTACCCACAACTTAAATTCCCATCATGGGTTGCAGATATAATACTTATATTTTTGATATTTATTTCACTAAGAAAATGATTACAGAATGCGAGCTCTTAATTACACTTTAATTTCTTCAATGAGCCCTTGGCAAACAAAGATAACAGTGTCATTTTGGATGCAATTCAGCTATGTAATGAATGCTAAATTAAAATTTGTTTGATCTAATCCCTCTCATTGGCTCAGCTGATAAGTTAATTCCAAGTGATTGCCATGAAAGCAAGCATCACAAGCCTTATCCTATTGTTGGAAGGCATGTTCTTGGCAAGAAAAGACACCCATGTCTGTGAAGTCTATAAGCATGTCCCTTTATTTTCTTTCATTCTGAGATCAATTTTTTTCTGTTTCATTAAACCTGGGTGGAATTCAATCCCTATGGCTTCACATACTTGCATTTGGATTGATGGATGTTAAACATGGGTTTGTAACTGTTACCTGAGTTCCTTTTTGGTGCTAAGACTCCTTCAATCAGCTTAGGTTCTTCAAACCAGTCCTTGTTCAAGCCCATGTTTCACTGTAAATAAATAACCCTTAATCAAGAAGAGAACTTTTTATTTTCTATAAGGTGAGCAAATATTTCCCTCAAATTCTAGCCCGTCCATGTTTTGCTGAGTTGCTTGTATACATAAAAAAAAGTCTTTGCTACAGAATTTCAGTGCAACTTCTGAAAAGACACTTAATGAGAGTATTTTCATTCATAAAACAAAGGGGATAGAATACAGCTAGATCATTAAATAGTTTCAAATTCTTAAAACTTTTAAATTGAAAGCTTATAAATGTAGCATGTGATTTGAGAATTTATTCCAACAGTATTATCCTTATTCTAGATAATGTTTTTTTAATGTCATGTTGTCAATGTAAAAAATTTTTTTCAAGTAATGATCTCATTGCAGCTACGGTTATCTAAACTTGTCCTAACCAACTCATATGTTCCACTTTTTCAGATTTGCTTTTAATTTTAATCTTATTGTAAACCGTGTCATCAGAAAGTATACCTTTTGCTTAGATTGCTTTTGGAATTCAAGGAATGTTTAATGATACTTTTAAAAATCAAGTAACTCTTGTACTTTATATCTGTTCTTTATTCAAAATATAGACTTGGATATATAGAATTATTTTTATATTTTATATAGAATTATTTTTCAGCCTGTGAAATGTTTTGCATATTTCCTTCCACTTCTAAGATTCCAAAATAATCTGAAAAGCAGCAGAATCACCACAAAGCAGGACCAAAAGAGGGATAAAAGCCCCTTAGATTTGTTTTTACAATAAATTAACTACACTTTTTAAAAACCCTGTCATATATTTAGTGACTTATTAAAATGTTGTTCTATATTTAGAATAATTTAGGAAAAGGTAAAAAAAAAATGGAGAGATCCTAGATGTTTGAGAGTACTTTGATATAATTATGTAAACTGAGTTTAAACATCAGTGGTGGGAAACCCCTGGTGCCCGACACACAGATTTCTCCTTTAGAAGGCGGACATCTGGTGATGCCAGCTTTTGGCTTGAAGCAGTTGCCAGGGGAGTTTCAACTACAATTCCACAAGATTCCTTCACAGGCTCTCTATGGTCTTGCTTTTTTCCTTGCTGGCACTAAATAGGTGAGATATGTTCTCCTTTGATAATTAGTGTCATCTTCCTTGGGGCCTCTACATCTCTTCCTGGTTTCCAGTGTTGTTTGCGTTTATTGCATCTTCTCCCATGTTACATTTGTCACATTGAACCAGCTCAGTTCAGTCAGTTCAGTTCAGTTCAGTCACTCAGTCAAGTCCGACTCTTTGCGACCCCATGAATCGCAGCACGCCAGGCCTCCCTGTCCATCACCATCTCCCGGAGTTCACTCAGACTCACATCCATTGAGTCAGTGATGCCATCCAGCCATCTCATCCTCTGTTGTCTCCTTCTCCTCCTGCCCCCAATCCCTCCCAGCATCAGAGTCTTTTCCAATGAGTCAACTCTTCGCATGAGGTGGCCAAAGTTTTGAAGTTTCCGCTTTAGCATCATTCCTTCCAAAGAAATCCCAGGGCTGATCTCCTTCAGAATGGACTGGTTGGATCTCCTTGCAGTCCAAGGGACTCTCAAGAGTCTTCTCCAACACCACACTTCAAAAGCACCAATTCTTCGGCGCTCAACCTTCTTCACAGTCCAACTCTCACATCCATACATGACCACAGGAAAAACCATAGCCTTGACTAGACAGACCTTAGTCAGCAAAGTAATGTCTCTGCTTTTGAATATACTATCTAGGTTGGTTATAACTTTTCTTCCAAGGAGTAAGCGTCTTTTAATTTCATGGCTGCAATCACCATCTGCAGTGATTTTGCAGCCCAAAAAAATAAAGTCTGACACTATTTCCCCATCTATTTGCCATGAAGTGATGGGACCAGATGCCATGATCTTCGTTTTCTGAATGTTGACCTTTAAGCCAACTTTTTCACTCTCCTCTTTCACTTTCATCAGAGGCTTTTTAGTTCCTCTTCACTTTCTGCCATAAGGGTGGTGTCATCTGCATATCTGAGGTAATTGATATTTCTCCCGGCAATCTTGATTCCAGCTTGTGTTTCTTCCAGTCCAGTGTTTCTCATGATGTACTCTGCATATAAGTTAAATAAGCAGGGTGACAGTATACAGCCTTGACGTACCCCTTTTCCTATTTGGAACCAGTCTGTTGTTCCATGTCCAGTTCTAACTGTTGCTTCCTGACCTGCATATAGGTTTCTCAAGAAGCAGGTCAGGTGGTCTGGTATTCCCATCTCTCTCAGAATTTTCCACAGTTTATTGTGATCCACATAGTCAAAGGCTTTGGCACCATCAATAAAGCAGAAATAGATGTTTTTCTGGAACTCTCTTGCTTTTTTGATGATCCAGCGGATGTTGGCAATTTGATCTCTGGTTCCTCTGCCTTTTCTAAAACCAGCTTGAACATCAGGAAGTTCACAGTTCACGTATTGCTGAAGCCTGGCTTGGAGAATTTTGAGCATTACTGAACCAGCTCAGATAATTCTAAGAAATAAAACACTCTGAATTTCTCTTCCTTTTAATGCTTCCATTTCCCCTTAAGTGCAACATTTTTTTCTTTTAAAGGTATGTATTAGGATCTTCCCTGGAGGAAGGCATGGCAACCCACTCCAGTATTCTTGCCTGGAGAATCCCATGGATAGAGGAGCCTGGCAGGCAGTCCATTGAGTTGCGCAGAGTCGGGCATGACTGAAGCGACTTACCACACGTGCATTAGGATATCTTACAGGCCATTCTAGTCTCACCGGTATTTTCTGGATTCACAATTTGCATTTGGTTCCAGTTAGCTCCTTGGGTATTTACATGTACATATTTACTGAGTATAAAGGCCTTTAGATCAGTGACATGATACAAGTATTTAAAGTCAGTCAAAATACAAGCATCATAAAACTCACCACACTGATGATAGTTCAGTTTAATTACTTTTTTGTTGTTGTTTTTATTGAAGTGTAGTTGATTTATAATGTGTCAGTTACTTCAGTAAAGCAAAGTGATTCAATCATATGTATATATACATTCTTTTTTTAATATGTTCTTTGCCATAAGGTTTATCATAGGATATTGAATATAGATAGGTCTCGGTTATACAGTAGGACCTTGTCGTTTATCCATTCTATATGTCAAAGCTTAGATCTACTAACCCCAGCCTCTCACTCCATCCCTCCCTCAGCCCCCTCCCCCTTGGCAACCACCAGCCTGTTCTCCATATCCATGATTCTGCCTCCATTTCATAGAAGGATGCATTTATGTCATATTTTAGATTGCACATGTAAGTGATATCATATGATATTTGTCTTTCTGACTTCACTTAGTATGATAATTTCTGGTTGACATTATTTTCTTATTTTTTTTTATGTCTGAGTAGTGTATTCCGTTAAATATATGTACCACGTCTTCGTTAGCTATTCATCTGTCAATACGCATTTAGGTTGCTTCCTTGTCTTGGCTATTGTGAATAGTGCTGCTATGAACATAGGGGTGCATATATCTTTTTAATTTATAGTTTTATGCAGATATGTGCCCAGGAGCGGGATTGCTGAATCATATGATAATTCTATTTTTAGTTTTCCGAGGAACCTCCATACCATTTTCTATAGTGACTGCACCAACTAACTTTCCCACCAACCGTTAATTATTTTTTTAATGCTCTTTTTTTTCCCTAGCAATAGTGTAAGCTCCATGAGGTCACAGCACTTTTGTTTTGTTTTTATTTAGTTTGGTTTCCTTCTGTATCTCACAGTATCCAGCACAGTGCCTGGTACACAGTAAGAACTCATAGAATTCTTGCTGTTACTGAATGTTGGTGATGCTGATATTCAAGTCACATCAAGCAATGATAAACATTTATTGAGATTACTATGCATAATTCATTTGGTACTGTTGCATTATATGTAGATTATTAAAGTAAATCTTCAATGCATGATTCACAGGGAAAAAAATTAAGGAAATTTAGAAGATCCCTTTTTCTCCTCGAATGACATGCCCATCTTCTAAAGCCTAGAATGTGAGTTATAATGGGACAAATGTGAAAGCTGGACATAGAAAAAGGCTGAGGTCAAACCAAGACTGGAGAGGTTAAGCAAAAGATTTCCATGTAAGACCAGTCCTCTGAAAGATACCATTTTCACTGATCACTGAGAGGTTCCTCATGGTAAACAAAAAACCCAAAGAAACAATGAAACAAAACCCACACCCATGGAGGTGGAAAGTGACAATATATACCTTAGTTCTGCACAGAGCAGAATATGGAAAACAGCCCCCAGAGAATTTGCAATCCCTATTCTGCACCCATTCAGATTGGAAGTCAGAATTTATACTTGCCTGGTGTGACACTATTAAAAAAAAAACACTTGTAAACATTATTTAAAGTGGCTCTAGACTGATAGTCCCCCTAGGCATCTGCCAGAAGCAAATGTTCACTCTTTGGAGAGAGAATAAATTTCAAAGAGTTCTCCCAGACTGCGGGTTCACAATTACATTATATCACCATTAAAAAAAACACTCATTCACAAGAAACAAATTATGACAAGTGAGAGTCATGGAAACAGTAAAGCACAGAATCCAGTCTGCAAGAACCATGATCAGTTCAGTTCAGTTTAGTCGCTCAGTGGTGTCTGACTCTTTGCGAGCCCATGAATCGCAGCACCCCAGGCCTTCTGTCCATCACCAACTCCCGGAGTTCACTCAGACTCACGTCCATCAAGTCTGTGATGCCATCCAGCCATCTCATCCTCTGTCGTCCCCTTCTCCTCCTGCCCCCAATCCCTCCCAGCATCAAAGTCTTTTCCAATGAGTCAACTCTTCGCATGAGGTGGCCAAAGTACTGGAGCTTCAGCTTTAGCATCATTCCCTCCAAAGAAATCCCAGGGCTGATCTCCTTCAGAATGGACTGGTTGGATCTCCTTGCAGTCCAAGGGACTCTCAAGAGTCTTCTCCAATACCACAGTTCAAAAGCATCAATTCTTCGGTGCTCAGCCTTCTTCACAGTCCAACTCTCACATCCATACATGACCACAGGAAAAAACATAGCCTTGACTAGACGGACCTTAGTTGGCAAAGTAATGTCTCTGCTTTTGAATATGTTCTCTAGGTTGGTCATAACTTTTCTTCCAAGGAGTAAGTGTCTTTTAATTTCATGACTGCCATCACCATCTGCAGTGATTTTGGAGCCCGAAAAAAATAAAGTCTGACACTGTTTCCACTGTTTCCCCATCTATTTGCCATGAAGTGATGGGACCGGATGCCATGATCTTCGTTTTCTGAATGTTGAGCTTTAAGCCAACTTTTTCACTCTCCTTGAAGTCAAAACTGTATGATATAATGTATGCTCTGTTGCTGCGGCTGCTGCTGCTGCTAAGTCGCTTCAGTCGTGTCCGACTGTGTGTGACCCCATAGACGGCAGCCCACCAGGCTCCCCTGTCCCTGGGATTCTCCAGGCAAGAACACTGGAGTGGGTTGCTATTTCCTTCTCCAATGCATGAAACTGAAAAGTGAAAGTGAAGTCACTCAGTCGTGTCCGACTCCTAGCGACTCCATGGACTGCAGCCTACCAGGCTCCTCCATCCAGGGTATTTTTCAGGCAAGAGTGGGCTGCCATTGCCTTTTCCAAATGTATGCTCACTATGTTTAAATGAATGAAGACATTTAAAATGTAATTTAAAAACAAGAGATTGAAAGATTTAGGTAGTCATATTTAAAAATTAATTAGATGAACTTTCTAAAAATGAAAGAGTTTAAATTATAAAAACCCTTTGGAATAACTAAACAGCGGATTTGACACAGCTAAATAATCAACTGAAAGACCTGTATGAAGAAAGTATGAAAAATATAGTCCAGACAGGAAAAAGAAAAGGTATCAAAGGATCATTAAGAGACATGATGGACAGAGAAAGAAAATTCAATGTACATATAATCAAATGAGGGAACAACTAGAACGTATGAGTGAGTGACAACTGTCTTTAAAAGTAGCTGAAAAAATATCCAGAATTAATGAAAGATACCAAACAGCACATGGATTCAGGAAGCCCGAGTCTTAAATAAAAGTGACTTAAGACAGAAACAATGAGTACGTGGTCTCGTTAAAATGCAGAATACCACAGGCAAAGGAATTTTTAAAGCAGACAAAAAGGAAAGGAAGAAAGGCATTTCTGAGTAGCACCTAAAGAGCAACAACTCTGGAATCAAGATGTCTATGTTCACATGATGCCTGAGACCCTCACTAACTGGGTAACATTAGGCGAAAGGGTGAACTCTCTGTGCTTTAAAATAACAAAACAAAATAGGAATAACAGAGTACATCAAACTCACAGAGTTGTTATGAGAATTAAATAAATTAGTACTTGTAGAATCTAGCATGTGGCAAATGCTAGATGACTATTATTTTATGAATAAAATTTTAAAATACAAAGGAATAACAGATACTGACTTCTCAACAGCAGCAGTGGAATAAAACAGAATAATTATTCAAAGTTATAAAAGCAAATAATGATTCATCTGGAATCCTGCAAAAGAAGTGTTCCTAGAAATGTGCCAAGCAAAGATATTTTTAATCAAACAAAAAACTAAACAAACAAACTCTGATAGTCCAATGACTCTTTGCTAAAAAATCCTTCTAAAAAATGTACTTAAGGGAAAATAAGTGATCCCAGAAGAAAGGTCTGAGATCCAGAAAGGAAAGATGAACAACAACAACAACAAAAATGGTACACAAGAGTGTAGATTTAAACAAATGTTGTCTACTTAAGAATAGAAAAGTAATTTCTTAAATAGCATGGAATAAAACACTGGATAACAACAGCATATAATTACAAATGAGGTGATAGGGATTGGTTAAAGCATTTTTTGAGATCCATTTTACTCTTTGAGAAGAGGGTAAAACATTACCTAACATTATAATATACAAAGATAAACATTAATATACAACTTTAATACGGATCCTAGAGATGGGAAGGGCAACCCACTCCAGTATTCTTGCCTGGCAAATACCATGGACAGAGGATCCTAGAGGGCAGGCTACAGTCCATGGGGTCACAAAGAGTTGGACATGACTGAGTGACTAACATTTTTAATATGGAAGATGAAATTTCTAGGGGAACCTAGAAAACACTCAAATAATAGATTTAGAGTACATCCTAGGAAGAAACAAGAGAGTGACTAGAGTAAAATCAAGCCTCTATAAGACCTGAAGTAAGACCACCCCTCTTTAGGTCATCACTGCATCACTTTCAAGTAAGACTACACTTGACTTGACTCTGGGTTTCCATCAGTAGGAGTCACTGGCAAGCACTTACCTGCTGGTGCCTTTCAACACTAGCACTTTCTAGAGCAATCACAGCCTCTCTGCCTTGGGATCGTCAGTTCCAGATCTTCCAGTTTCTTCATTCAGTTCAGTTGCTCAGTCATGTCCGACCCATTGCAACCCCATGGACTGCAACACGCCAGGCCTCTCTGTCCATCACCAACTCCCAGAGTTTACTCAAACTCATGTCCATTGTATCAGCGATGCTCTCCAACCATCTCATCCTCTGTCATCCCCTTCTCCTCCCACCTTCAATCTTTCCCAGCATCAGGGTCTTTTCAAATGAGTCAGTTCTTCACATTAGGTGGCCAAAGTATTGGAATTTCTGCTTCACCATCAGTCCTTCCAATGAATATTCAGGATTGATTTCCTTTAGGATTGACCAGTTGGATCTCCTTGCAGTCCAAGGGATTCTCAAGAGTCTTCTCTAACATCACAGTTCAAAAGCATCAATTCTTTGGTGCTCAGCTTTCTTTATAGTCCAACTCTCACATCTGCACATGACCACTGGAAAAACCATAGCTTTGACTAGATGGACCTTTGTTGGCAATGTCTCTGCTTTTTAATATGCTGTCTAGGTTGGTCATAACTTTTCTTCCAAGGAGCAAGCATCTTTTAATTTCATGGCTGCAGTCACCATCTGCAGTGATTTTGGAGTCCCCCAAAATAAAGTCTCTCACTGTTTCCACTGGTTCCCCATCTATTTGTCATGAAGTGATGGGACTGGATATCATGATCTTAGTTGAGTTTTAAGCAAACTTTTTCACTCTCCTCTTTCATTTTCATCAAGAGGCTCTTTAGTTCTTCTATACTTTCTTCCATAAGTTATCTGCATATCTGAGGTTATTGATATTTCTCCCGGCATTCTTGATTCCAGCTTGTGCTTCTTCCAGTTCAGCATTTCTAATGATGTACTCTATATAGAAGTTAAATAAACAGGGTGACAATATACAGCCTTGACGTACTCCTTTTCCGATTTGGAACCAGTCTGTTGTTCATGTCCAGTTCTAACTGTTGCTTCCTGACCTGCATACAGATTTCTCAGGAGCCAGGTCAGGTGGTCTGGTATTTCCATCTCTTTAAGAATGTTCCACATTTTGTTGTGATCCACACAGTCAGAGGCTTTGGCATGGTCAATAAAGCAAAAGTAGATGTTTCTCTGGAACTCTCTTGCTTTTTTGATGATCCAATGTATGTTGGCAATTTGATCTCTGGTTCCTCTGCCTTTTCTAAGTCCAGCTTGAACATCTGGAAGTTCATGGTTCACGTACTGTTGAAGCCTGGCTTGGAGAATTTTGAGCGTTACTTTGCTAGCCTGTGAGATGAGTGCAATTGTGCGATAGTTTGAGCATTCTTTGGCATAGCCTTTCTTTGGGATTGGAATGAAAATTAACCTTTCCAGTCCTGTGGCCACTGCTGAGTTTTCTAGATTTGCTGGCATATTGAGTGCAGCACTTTTATAACATCATCTCTTGTGATTTGAAGTAGCTCCACTGGAATTCCATCACCTCCACTAGCTTTGTTTGTAGTGATGTTTCCTAAGGCCCACCTGACTTCACATTCCAGGATGTCTGGCTCTAGGTAAGTGTTCTCACCATCATGTTTATCTGGGTCGTGAAGATCTTTTTTGTGTGGTTTTTCTGTGTTTTCTTGCCATCTCTTCTTAATATTTTCTGCTTCTGTTAGGTCCATGCATTTCTGTCCTTTATTGTGCCCCTCTTTGCATGAAATATTCCCTTGGTATCTCTAATTTTCTTAAAGAAACCTCTAGTCTTTCTCATTCTATTGTTTTCCTCTGTTTCTTTGCACTGGTCACTGAGGAAGGCTTTCTTGTCTCTCCTTACTATTCTTTGGAACTCTGTATTCAAATGGGTATCTCTTTCCTTTTCTCCTTTGCCTTTTTCTTCTCTTCTTTTCACAGGGATTTGTAAGGCCTCCTAAGACAACGATTTTGCCTTTTTATATTTCTTTTTCTTGGGGATGGTCTTGATCCCTGCCTCCTATACAGTGTGAGGAGCCTGCGTCCATACTTCTTCAGGCACTCTGTCGTTCAGATCTAATCCCTTAAGTCTATTTGTTACTTCCACTGTATAATTGTAAGGGATTTGATTTAGGTCATACCTGAATGGTCCATACTTTCTTCAATTTAAGTCTGAATATGGCAATAAGGAGTTCGTGATCTGAGCCAGTCAGCTCCTGGTCTTGTTTTTGCTGACTGTATACAGCTTCTCCATCTTTGGCTGCAAAGAATATAATCAATCTGATTTTGGTATTGACCACCTGGTGATGTCCATGTGTAGAGTATTCTCTTGTGTTATTGGAAGAGGGTGTTTGCTATGACCAGTGTGTTCTCTTGGCAATACTGTATTAGCCTTTGCCCTGCTTCATTCTGTATTCCAAGCCCAAATATGCCTGTTACTCCAGGTATCTCTTGACTTCCTGCTTTTGCATTCCAGTCCCCTATGATGAAAATAACATCTTTTTTGGGTGTACTAGAAGGTCTTGTAGGTCTTCATAGAACTGTTCAACGTCAGCTTCTTCAGCATTACTGGTCAGGGCATAGACTTGGATTACTGTGATATTGAATAGTTTGCTTTGGAAATGAACAGAGATCATTCTGTCATTTTTGATATTGCATCCAAGTACTGCATTTTGGACTCTTTGTTGACTATGAGGGCTATTCCATTTCTTCTAAAGGATTCTTGCCCACAGTAGTAAATATAATGGTCATCTGAATGAAATTCACCCATTCCAGTGCATTTTAGTTGGTTGATTCCTAAAATGTTGATTTTAACTTTTGCCATCTCCTGACCACCTCCAATTTGCCTTGATTCATGGACCTAACATTCCAGGTTTCTATGCATTATTGCTCTTTGCAGCATTGGACTTTACTTCCATCACCAGTCACATTCACAACTGGATGTTTTTTTTGCTTTGGCTCTGTCTCTTCATTCTTTCTGGAGTTATTTCTCCACTCTTCTCTAGTAGCATATTGGATACCTACCAGCTTGGGGAGTTCATCTTTCAGTGCCCTATCTTTTTGCCTTTTTATAATGTTCATGGTATTCTCAAGGCAAGAGTACTGGTTTGCCATTCTCTTTTCCAGTGGACCACGTTTTGTCAGAACTCTCCACTTTGACCCATCTATCTTGGATGGCCCTACATGGTATGGCTCATAGTTTCACTGAATTAGACAAAGCTGTGGTCCTTGTGGTCAGTTTGATTAGTTTTCTGTGATTGTGATTTTCAGTCTGTCTGCCCTCTGATGGAGAAAGATAAGAGGCTTATGGAAGCTTCCTGATGGGAGAGACTGACTGAGGGGGAAACTGGGTCTTGTTGTGATGGGTGGGGCCACTCTCAGTAAATCTTTAATCCAATTTTCTATTGATGGGCGGAGCTGTGTTCCCTCCCTGTTATTTGATCTGAGGCCAAACTATGGTGGAGGTAATGAAGATAATGGTGACCTCCTTCAAAAGGACCCATGCGTACACTGCTACACTCAGTGCCCCCAACCCTGCAGCAGGTCACTGCTGGCCCACACTTCTGCTGGAGACTCCTGGGCACTCACAGGCAAGTCTCAGTGGGGTCTCAGACTCTTGTGGGGTCACTGCTCCTTTCTCCTGGGTCCTGGTGCGCACAAGGTTCTGTTTGTGCCCTCCAAGAGAGGGATCTCTCCAAGGATGGACATTTTCTTTTCATGCATCTCACATTATTAGGCCTGCAGGTTGCATGGGTTTTTTCCTAGATATCTTTTTCAGAGACCCCTCTATCTTTGAATCACACACCGTCAGATTATACCATTTACTACTTGAACTAAGTTCAGTTATCTGTTTCCCCTTTATCAGGGACATATCCCTTCCTTCCTTAAAAATTTTAGCTCCTAAATTATTCTCTGCAAGTTCCTATAAATTTAAAGTGCAAATCTCAGTGGATTATTTTTATTCAGAGGATGGTGGTGAAGAGGGAGACTCTGCTCTGTGTGGCCATTCACAGATTCAGGACAATGTATGCTCTGCTCTCTTCACCATATGATTTCTAAGGACACTGTTGAGGTCAAAGTCCTAGTGGCAGACAGCAAAGAGAGAATAGGATCATGAAAAATTTTTTTCTGAGATGGGAAGGGAGACTTAGAAAGATAAGTCTGGTGGAGAGTACCCAGGAAGAAGGTAGTTAGTGAATAGCTAACTAGTCTCTGTCCTAGTCTTTGCTCTGACACCAACTCACTCTCTTTTTTATTTTCCCCATACACTCATCCTCACCAGGAGGGAATAACCAAAAGTCCCATTCATTTACTGCATCCATTGCAAAGGTCTGGATCTCTAGGTGCTGCATAGTACTATTCATTAGGTCTAAACATAGCTTTAGAGGCCTATAGACTAAAGACAGATTTATGATCCCTACCCTTCCAATTCATCCTCTGGCAAACACACACACACACACACACATACACACACACACACACACAGTACGCAATGTCTAAGCAGGGACAAGATAATTACAATTCAGATTTGTGCTTTGAAAAGAGAGATTCACAGCCATGATGAAAGCCTGAGGGGTGAGCATTGTCCGTGCTGTGACCCCTGGTGAATGGAGTTCCTCTCTTAAACCTAGTTTGCTCTCTGGTAGGAATGCTTTTGTTCATTGTTCTTTGTGAACTCTGGTTCCACTTTCTGGGTGGTTTGTTCTTGCCTATTATCTTCCATGGCCACAACTGAAGTGGATTTAAGGGACTATCAATTCTGGGGCTGTAAAACTTTTGTAGCCCACTCCATTCTGGCACACAGTTGGAACCCCAAGAATTGTTTTTTGGCCCTAAAACTCAAACTGCTTTTCAGTTGAGGTTTGTTTTAGTTTGTCAGTACAATTCCCTTGAAAAGTTAGTAGGCTTTGGGTTGATTTGTTATCATTAGTTTACCCACAAACTTCCCTAGACATATCGGTCAAGCCCAGTGTCTGCTTCCTTGCTTCTAGGCCACTCTTTCCACAGAATGTCACCAGATCTGAAGTCATTAGTTTCAGGGAGAAGACCATTCCCTTCATCTGATCATTGCCACAGAGTCGAGTCTCAATGGGGCTGTGTTGTTTAAGGGTTTTTATTTGTATTTCCTATGTTTTGAGTTGGTAGCTATGAGCTTTGCAAGCATTATTAGGCCGCAAACCTCTATTTCCTTTTATTGCTGCTTCTAAACAGCCAGTTCTTGCCTGAGCTTATTCTTTCATCTGAAATATTGCTTCCTGCATCTAGTAAAAGTCAACCACACTTTTAACATTTTTCTAACTTTCTCACATTTGAATAAAAGATTCAAAGGTAGTTGATTGACTTTCTAAGTAATAGAAGTGTCAGTTATTAAGATGCTTGGTCACAGCATAGCAAGGGCCTCCATCTTTCTGGTGTCCATCAGGCATCATTGTTAGTTGGCCATTAAGCCAATGCCATATGTTCTTCTGTGATCTGGACCGACTGTTGCTCCTGATGTCATCTTTCACTAGCCTCCCTCTGACTCCTTACACTGCAGCCACACTGGCTTTGCAAGATTCTATTTACCTTCCTAGTTTAGACCCCTTGATGTTATCTTTCTGGGTTTAGAATATTCTTCTCTCAGATATTAACATACAAGTTTCCTCTTACAGATCTTCACTCAAAAGTCAACTTTTTTTGTGAAGCCTTCCATAGCTACCCCACTACCAATCAGTTAAATCGTCATTTTATTTTACTTGTTTTATCCACAGTTTTGGCTAGTGTGACACTTTCAACTAGCTCTTCTGTAGCTTCACTCAGTGTGACCTCCCCCAGAACCCCCGGTTTTGGAAGCCTTTATTTCTGACACACACACAAAAAAATGTGTTCCAGTCTCACATAAGGCCTTCTTTATTCTTTATCCCAATTTTCAAATTAAAATTTTCCAAAAAAATCTGATCTTTCCAAAGATGAAAAAAGAGTTTAAAATCTGGATGCTATGGATACTCATTCAGCTGACATTGCTTTTAGACTATCAGTAGATAATTAATTTCAGTTTTAGGAAATTGTTTTATAATTAGTTTAAACTTTTTCAGGTAATAATGCATTTTCATGATTCAAAAGTTAAAATTGTATACACACACACACACACACACACACACACACACACAGTGTTTTGCTTTCATTCCTGCTCCTTGGATTTTTATTCCCTTGCCCTCTACAATTGACCTTTGAACCATATTGGTTGAAATTACAAAGGTTCACTTACATACTTGTAAAGATTTTTTTCAGTAGTGAATACTACAATACTATACTGCATGATCACTGTTGGGTGAATCTGCAAATACCACAGAACCAAGGATATAAGAAACCATGATACCAAACATGCTGAGTCACTTCAGTCGTGTCCATCTCTTTGTGACCCAATGGACTATAGCCTGCCAGACTCCTCTGCCCTTGGAATTTTCCAGGCAAGAATACTGGAGTTGGTTGCCATGCCCTTCTCCAGGGGATCTTTCTAACCCAGGGATGGAACCCACATCTCTTTCATCTTGTATATTGGCAGGCAGGTTCTTTACCACTAGTGCCACCTGGAAAGCCCTGTACATAAGGAGGGCCAACTGTAAGTTTACATGTGGATTTTTGGCTGCATAGAGGGTGGCACCCCTGATGCTGACATTACTAAATACTCAACTATATATTGATTAATTTCTTTCTTTTGCTTAACCCTTTCCATCTTGCTCTGTGACCTTTTCCCTACAGATATACAATTTTATTATTTCTTGTTTACCTTGTCATTGTTTCATTTTGCAAATACTCATTGCATTTTTCTTCCTTCTTATACAAAATATAGCATAAGATAGATACTCCTCTGTACTTGCATATATTTGCTTAAGAATATGAAGGCAATCTCTCCACATCAGTGCATGCAGATCTTCCTTTTTGAAAACTGCTTAGTATTGCACTGAGTGGCTGTATCAGAGTTTATTCAACTAATTTTTTATTGCTAAAGACTTGTTGTTGTTGTTTTTTGTTTGTTTTGCTAGAGACTTGGTATTTTTTCCCAGTCTTTTGCTCTTACTAACAATGTTGCAGTGAATATACTCGTGTATACGTGATTTCATACTTGGGAAGATATATCAGTAGAATAAATTATTGGAAGTGGGTTTTCCCCAACTAAAGATAATATCTGGAATTTTGCTAGAGGTGGTGAAACTCTTCTGCATAGAAGAGACATCATTCTGTTTCCCACCAACAATATGAGCTTTTTTCTGCCAAGTTGATAAATAAGAAATGGTACCTTGCTGTATAGTTTTACATTTCTTACTGTGAGTGAGATTGAGCATCATTTAATGTGATTAAGGGGCATTTTTTTCCTCTTATGTACTCTTTGTTCAAATCTTTCCATCATAGTTTGGTCAGGAATTTTTGGTCTTTTTTCAATTTCTAGTTGCTCTTCACATATCAGGAAAATTTACCTTTATCTGATAGTTGTTGCAAGTTTTTTTGTTTTTCAATGTATTATTTGTCTTGCAATTTTCTTATACTATTTTTCCCCAATTCTTGACTTATATAAGTTTTTAATATTATGTGTTTTCCTTTGTCAGTCTTCTCATATAGCTTTTGGAATTTATATATTTAGGAAAGTCTTCCCTAGTTGAAAGTAATAAGACAATTGACTCATGTTTTCATATCGTATTTTATATGGTTTTCTTTTAAAATATATATATATCTGTATTCTTTTTGGGGGTTTTTCTTGGAGTATATGGTGAGGGATCAGTCCAGCTTTATCTTTCTCCAAGTGGCTATTCACTTGTTCCAAAACCAGTTATTTAAAAGTGCATCAGAAGCTTATTGAAATGAAAAGCCTGGCTTATCATATTTTTGTTTCCCATATGTATTTGAGTCTGGTTCTGGAATTTCTGTTTTGTTCTTTTGGTCTACCTTGTTATTCATGCTGAGTACAATACCATTTTTCTTTCTGATATTTTGTGGTATAACTTAGTACCTTGTTTTTGTCAATCCTCTATTGCTCTTTGTCTAAGTTTCCCTGGATACTATTGTTTATTGTTTATTTTTCTGTAAAAGCTTTAGAATAAAATTTTTAAGTTGCAGAGAAAAAATTCTTTTAGTGCTTTTATTGGGATCTTGTGCCTCTTTTTATTATAAGATACTTAAACTAAGATGGTGAGACTGAGTATTCACTTCTCAGTTCTTAAAGTTCCTAACTACTAAAAAACAGAGGCTTTTCTGATTCAAATTCAAAAATAATAATCATATAAAACTGATCTTAAGGCACTGCACATTTCTGGTACCTATGATTCCAGATTTTTCCATTTATAGACTTAAAAGCTTTCTGGAAGCTTTGCCCATGGTGGTCACTTGTAGGCGAAGAGTTCACTTTGCAAGGTCACTTTGTCAGTCTTTTTTCCCAACACTGTACAGTTCCAAGTTTTAAGCTTTTTAAAATAAAACTATTTTCTCTTAGAATGATTAAAAGTGCTCTAGGGAAGAACCACTGGTTTGGAGGTCTGTATACAATTGTGTCATTTCTGCCTCAAATAACTTCTAGTTTGCTTGGAATTTTAACAATAGTTCTGAGGTTTTGCACATTAAACAAACTTTGAGCTTTTCAACTGAGGAGTCCTGGTTGACTGATTTGAATATTCTTGAGAGATCTACACCTGTGAATAGCAGTGGAAGAATATATTTGTCTCTCTACAAAAGACTCCATCCTGAAATTTAAATTGCATTTTTTTAGAGAAATTACTTGAAAATATATATTCTACTAAAATGGAGAAATAATACTATCTGAAAAGAAGAAAAGAGTCTAGTCATATATGAGAGAAAGCTATCATAATAACTGTATTTCTCCAACACTGCACATATATAATTTTTGTGATTACTAGTTACAGTATTAATGGGGTACCTTAGTAGATATTAGGGGCTTCCCTGATTGCTCAACAGGTAAAGAATCTGCTTGCAATACAGGAGCTGCAGGAGATGTGGGTTTGATCTCTGGGTCAGGAAGATCCCCTGGAGAAGGAAATGGCAAACCATTCCAGCATTCCTGCCTGGAGAATTCCATACAGAGGAGCCTGGTGGACTACAGTCCATGGGGTCGCAAAAAGTTAGAAATGACTGAACGACTAATACACACACACACAGACACACAGACATACACACATACACATAGACAAACTAAAAGACAAAGTGTTGGTAGTACTTAGGCACATAAGAAATACCATAAGTAACTGTAAGACAAAGTGATAAGAACTTTTAAAGCACTCTCATCTAAAATTTATAACAACCCGATGGCTTAAAGGGAAGCCCAGGTGACTCAGCAGTAAAGAATCACCTGCCGATGAGGAGCTACAGGAGACATGGGCTCAGTGCCTGGGTTGGGAAGACCCCTTGGAGGAGGAAAGGGCAACCCGCTCCAGTATTCTTATCAGGATAATCTCATGGGCAAAGTCAGACGTGACTCAAGCATCTGAGTACACGTGCACAGTAGCTTAGATCCTATTATTGCTTTCCATTTTATAGACAAGGACTGTGATGGACTTAGCAATGTCAGTTATAATGTGGAGGCATGCTCAAAGCATTAGGAGAGTGCCGAGTAGCCTGGAGCTTGGAGAAGTAGGGTGTGATAGTCACCTGTGTCTTCATGAGAAGCCCCCAAAATGGGCTCTATTCTAGATAACATGATATAGAGAAGGTGATCAGTAAAGAAATATGTAGTATGTAGACTAAATATCACATGTTGATAGACTGGATATGATTGAGTCAAGGGTAATTAAGATATGTCTTCCATTGTTTCTTGCTTAGATGATGGGTACAATGAAGTGACTAATGGAGACTATAATTATGGAAGGTGAAATGGCTTATGGAGAGATGATAGCTTGCTTACTTAAATATAATTTTAGATGTTTCTGGTTTATGATTTATTATTCTTCTAGAAATATTTTGCTTTTATATTGTATATTTTCTTTGCTTATAAGAAAAGACAGGTATAATGTTTAAAATACTTTCATTTCTTTCAACTGAACTATTAGAAAAAATCCATAAAGAATTATCTAGAATCAAGACAAAGGCAGTTACAAAAGGCAGAGTTGGAGAGACCTTTAAAGAGGTTACTTTTCCTCTGTAGCACAGTTTATGGACACACCTTCTTATTTTCACTTTTCTGATTCAAAGTCATTGTTGAATTCTCTCACCAAACCCTCTCCTGCAGACAGAGTGCAAGATCTCCTTCCTTCGTCCTTGCTGTTGCTGATGTCCACACATAGGCCTTATCCTCAGTCAAGCAGCTTGGGTGGGCAGGCAGCGATGGGGCGGGGTGAAGGAGTCTTTGGTCTAAAAGGGCTCTGCTGTAGCTACTGGATGATCATCTAGGAGGCACATGCTGCAGTGATTCTAACTGACTTGGAGGTTAGCAGGAAAGCTTGATGCAAATTTACTAAAACTCTGGGGCATCAGTTTCAAATTAAAAATACCAGGATAATTTATTCATTCCACAGGGCTTGCCTAGTGGTTCACACAGTAAAGACTTTGCCTGCAATAAAGGAAACCTAGGTTCTATCCCTAGGTTCGGAGAAGGCAGTGGCACCCCACTCCAGCATTCTTGCCTGAAAAATCCCATGGATGAAGGGGCCTGGTGGGCTGCAGTCCATGGGGTCACTAAGAGTCGAACATGACTGAACGACTTCACTTTCACTTTTCACTTTCATGCCTTGGAGAAGGAAATGGCAACCCACTCCAGTGTTCTTGCCTAGAGAATCCCAGGGACGGGGGAGCCTGGTGGGCTGCCGTCTATGGGGTCGCACAGAGTGGGAAGATCCCCTGGAGAAGAAATAGCAACCCACTTCAGTATTCTTACCTGGAGAATTCCATGAACAGAGGATTCCGTTGGGCTACAGTACATGGAGTCACAAAGAATTGGACATGACTGAGTGACTTTCACTTACTTTCTTTCTTTCTTTTTTTTTTTTTTTCAGGATGACTCCATGGTACAGAGTACACATAGATCTTCGTGGATATTTAATAAAGCTTAGGTCCCTGAGACTCAGATAGGGAGATACTTCTTGGAGCTCCCCAGCCCTGTTTCTTCTTCTTCTTGGGCTGTATTCCCAATCTTCCTTCTAAGTAGGGTGTGGCCATGTAACAGGTTCTCACCAATGGAAATATAGGAAGAAATGTGTGTCATTTAAAAAGCAAGAATAGCTTCTCCAGGCTCTCTTTGCCTATTGACTGGTTGCATTTAAATGACCATGAGCTCACCATGATGATGAATACTCAAGGTGGAAGGATGCTTTGTTCCTGAATTTTATGGGAAGTCACCTGCCCACAAGGAATATCAATTTTGGTTTTACATGAGAAGGGTACTTGTCTTAGCTGAAGGACCCAGACAGTTTCTCTAGAGGAACTAATATTTAAATTAAGACTTTAAGTTGAAAAAGAGACCAAGTGGTCTAAATAAATTTTCAATCATGTTTGGATTTATCTATCCCAAATCAAAAATTTCATGAAGGATATTTTTAACTCACTCTAGCACAGCTGGAATCAAGATTGCTGGGAGGAGTATCAATAACCTCATATATGCAGATGACACCACTCTTGTGGCAGAAAGGAAGAGGAACTAAAGAGATTCTTGACAAAAGTGAAAGAAGAGAGTGAAAAAGTTGCCTTAAAACTCAACACTGAGAAAACTAAGATCATGGCATCTGGTCCCATCACTTCATGGCAAATAGATGTGGAAACAATGCAAACAGTAAGAGACTATTTTTTGGGCTCCAAAATCACTGCAGATGGTGACTGCAGTCATGAAATTAAAAGATGCTTGCTTCTTGGAAGAAAAGCTATGACCAACCTAGGCAGCATATTAAAAAGCAGAGACATTCATTACTTTGCCAGCAAAGGTCTGTCTAGTCAAGGCTATGGTTTCTCCAGTAGTTGTGTACAGATGTGAGAGTTGGACCATAAAGAAAGCGAAACACCGAAGAATTGATGCTTTTGAACTGTGGTGTTGGAGAAGTCTCTTGAGAGTCTCATGCACTGCAAGGAGATCCAACCAGTCAATCCTAATGGAAATCAATCCTGAATATTCATTGGAAGGACTGATGCTGAAGCAGAAACTCCAATACTTTGGTCACGTGATGCGAAGAACTGACTCATTTGAAAAGACCCTGATGCTGGGAAAGATTGAAGGTGAGAGGAGAAGGGGATGACAGAGGATGAGATGGTTGGGTGTTATCACCGACTCAATGGACGTGAGTTTGAGTAAGCTCTGGGAGTTGGTAATGGACAGGGAAGCTTGGCGCATTGCAGTCCATGGGATTGCAAAGAGTCAGACATGACTGACTGAACTGAAACTGAAAATGAGAAAGGGGATGTGCTTTGAAATCAATAAAGTTGACCAAAAAATACCCTTCATGGAATTTCTAAATGATATTTCAATATTAACCAAAAAGTAGTCATTGAATGGAAAGAGGGTATTTAAAAAATTTGTACAGTAGTGAGATTCACTTCACAGTCGTAAATCTATTCTATTTTCTTCATTTATTCAACTTATTAAAGATCAAATATCAGGTGTATTCTATCTCGGGGATGTAATAAGACAGTCTCTCCCCTTATGGATAGTCTATTGAAAAGGAAAGCAGTTACACAAAGGATCACGTGAAGGGAAATATAAAGACAAACTTAAATTAGTATGAAGGAAAAAAAAAAACAAAACAAAACTGGGAAATGTGAAATACTCCAACGTTTTCTGATCTAGTCTGAGAGGTAGTTAGGAAGCACTCTCTGAGGCAAAGTGTTTTTGATTTGGGATCTAACAAGTGAGAAAAAGTTAACATGATGAGAAGAGACAGGGGTGAGAAGTGCTCCTCTGACTGCTGGGGAGGTCTGAGCAAGGAGGAAGGGTGAGAAATCTGTAGGCCTGAGTGGTTACAGTATGGTAATGCAGGAGGTTTTAAAGCTGCAGCAACCGAGGTCAGAGAGGGATGATGTGAGGCCAGTGAAGAATTTTGCTGTAAGAATAGTAAGATATCATTGTTATTAGTAACATTTTTGTTATTGTTTTGAAAATTTATTCTGGTTTAAATGTGGACAGGAATTAGAAGAAGTCAGAGTGGATGCTGGTAGAGCAGTAAGGACCCTATGGAAGTCCTTGCAGGAAAGCCAAGATTTTGGCTAAGCCCAGGGTAGGCTGTGGAGCGGGAGAAAAACAGATGGATTAAGAAGATATTTTTAAAGACTGAATAAACTAAGCAACCAGTAGTGGCATGGAAACAATATTCAAGAGAGTTCATTTTAAAATTTCTGATTTATTGCCTAAAATCCATGGAATAACATTAATAGAACTGAAAATGTCTTTTGTGATCTTGACATTCCATCCAATCAGTTTGTTCACTTTCCTCTCAATGTTCATACATTTTTCCTGCATATGTGTATCTAAGATATTTTCTAGACTTTCTGCTTGTCTGTCTTCAATAAAAAACAATTTCTCCAAGTAACCTAAAACTACAGTTCTTTAAAATTAATTGAAAACTTTACAGTAGTTTTCTTAGTAGAAAGCAGATAGGGTTTAAAGCTCTGAAAGGGGATTCTGGATTTAGTGTGGAAGGATCTTGCAATAATGTATTCCAGATGAAAACACAGAAAGACTGGAAAGCCCCAGTCCCCAGGGACTCTTACTTCTCAGTTCCCTTTCTGTCCCCACAGCCTCAACTCTCCACTGTACAAATGGAGAATTCTTCCAAATTTCCAGAATTTCTAATGTTTTTCCTGTATTTCTTCAGAATTCCCAAATGATAAAGTATGCTACTCCCATTGTTTTCTTTTTTTCCCTTACTAAAACTGTACATATACATCTTTTGAACGACCATATTTTAAAAATTATTGGAGAAGGAAATGGCAACCCACTTAAGTACTCTTGCCTGGAAAATCCCATGGATGGCAGAACCTGGTGGGCTGCCATCTGTGGGGTCGCACAGAGTTGGACACAACTGAAGCGACTTAGTAGCAGCAACAGCAGCATTTTAAAAATTTACTTTCCCAAACCCTGGGTTCATATCCTATGCCTCACATTGTTCTTTCTTGTCCTATGTGTGAACCTTTTCTTTTGCTTATTTGTACTTAACCAATTTTATTGTTTCTCATGTTGAAAGATTGTTTATTTACTATCATGACTATATAAGTCATGTATAGAGAAAAATTTTTTTTTTAAATAATTGAGAAATGTCTCTTAACAGATAGTAGAACAACTATGAGGTTGGAATGATGTAGGTTTGACCACAAATAGCCTCAGAAAAATAAATGTGAGTCACAAAGTCTCAGTAGAAATTCCTGGAGGTGGATGTAAAATTAAGAAAATAATAGTATTAAAGTTAGAATATAAATTAAGCCAGTATTCTCTACAAGAAATTTTGACTTTTATGGTTTCATCAGATCAAAATTCTCCTTCATAGAAAGGAAAAGAGTTGTGTATCAGCATTACTTTTAGGAAAATGAAAAATTTAACATTATTTTTTAATTTTGTTGACAGCAGAAAATTGAAAAATTGAAAGTAGATAGATGGCATGTACATATGTGGGTGATTATTAAACTTTCATTTATGCATAACCACTTTGGCCAACCCACTTCTGATCAACACAAAATTGGAAGACTTTGCACTTAACTGTGGAAGATGGTCTTAGAGAAGTAGATTGAAAGAGAAGGAAAAGTATAAAGCGGTTACGTGTGGTACCCCTGCATCCCTCCCTTCCCAGAGGGGTGAGGTGCAAGCTGAGTTTGGGGAAGCAGGGCAAGCAATTGCCCCCAGTGTGCCTCAGCCAGAAGATGCTGTATTCTTGGCTGCAGATGTGGCTTTGAAAGAGAAGAGCAAACTATAAGACACTGCAGCTGTCATCTTACTTGACTATAATGGGATCATAAGCAACCTAACACAGGCTCTTTGTTGAATGAAGAAAAGCATTTCCATGGGTATTATTTTGAACTGTGTTCCAAAAATTCCATTGTGAATTAGCTGTTTGTTATTTAGAAAGCCTCTTACCACAAACCGTATTACAATTTAATGTATGTAATTATAGTTCCAGCTGAACTATATACTAGCTGAAGTTTCAGCTTCAATCAACCACCCAGTGTAACATTCCTTTCATGGCAAGGCATTCTAATTTGGAAGAAGAAAAATATCTTCCCATTTCTGGCAAATTGCTTATAACCAAAGAGAGGAATGCTTGGTGTAGAGAAAGGTGACGGCTGATAATGTTCTAGGATCATCCCACTGCTCATTCTTTCTTCTCCCCAGTCCTCATTGGCATTAGTCCCGGAGCTGGGGTTTGTGGGTCTTTAGAGAACTCAACTGGCCCATTAAGGGGGTGAGAGTCCAGAGCCAGTAGACATCCCAGACAAGAGTAATTTGTTTTTAAATTTTATTGAACTTCAGTTGATTTGCAATATTGTATTAATTTCTGCTGTATGGCAAAGTGACTCAGTTATATATATTCTTTTTGATATCCTTTTCCATTATGGTTTATCACAGGATATTGGATATAGTTCCCTATACTATAAACAAGGACCTTGTTGTTTATCCATCCTATATATAATAGTTTGTATCTGCTAACCCCAAACTCTCAATCCTTTTTTCCCTACCCCCTTGGCAAATACAAGTCTGTTCTCTATATCTGTGAGTCTGTTTTGAGTTTTGGAGAAAAGCTCATTTGTGTCATATTTTATATTCCACATATAAGTGATATCATATAGTATTTGTCTTCATCTTTCTGACTTACTTCACTTGGTATGATACTCTCTATCCATCCCTGTTGCTACAAATGGCATTATTTCATTCTGTTTTATGGCTGAGTACTATTCCATTGTGTGTGTGCATGTGTGTGTACATATATACCATGTATACAGTCCATGTGGTCACAAAGAGTCAGACCTGACTGAGCAACTGAGCTCATAGCACAGTATTCCATTGTGTGTGTGTGTGTACATACATACATGATATATTTACATTCCTACCAACTGTATATTCCTACCAACAGCTTCCTAGGTGGCACTAGTGGTAAAGAACCCGCTTGCAATGCAGGAGACATTAGAGACGTGGGTTTGATCCTTCGGTTGGGAAGATCCCCCACAAAGGAAATGACAACCCACTCCAGTATTCTTGCCTGGAGAATTTCATGGACAGAGGAGCATGGTGGGCTACAGTCCATGAGGTTGCAAGGAGTCAGACACTACTGAAGTGACTTGGCACCCATGGGCGTGCAATGTCTTCTTTGGAGAAATATCTATTTAGATGTTCATTTTTGATTGAGTTGCTTTTTATTATTGAATTGCATGGCTGTTTATATATTTAGAAATTAAGCCCTTGTTGATCACATTATTTGCAAATATTTTCTCCCAGTGTGTAGGCTGTCTTTTCATTTGTTTATGGTTTCTTTTGCTGTGCAAAAGCTTATTAGTTTAATTAGGTTCCATTTGTTTGTTTTTGCTTTTATTTCTGTTGCCTTGGGAGACTGACCTAAGAAAACATTGCTAAGATTTATGTTAGAGAGTGTTTTGCCTATGTTCTCTTCTAGGAGTTTTATGGTGTTGTCTCTTATGTTTAAGTCTTTAAGCCATTTTAAGTTTATTTTTGTATATAGTAAGAAGGTGTGCTCTAGCTTCTTTGATTTATATGTGGCTATCCAGCTTTCCTAGCACCACTTTCTGACAGACAACAGTAATTTGTTAATTTGCAGTAAAGAAAATAATTTTCTAGCTTTTTTTAATAAGGAAAGATTATTTTTTTCTATATTTACATACAAGTAAATAAATTCCAGTTTAAGTTGGTCTCAACCTAGATGCTGTAAAGTGAGAAATAGTGTGAGGATAAAAGGCAGTCTACAGAGTGGATTCCCTTCCAACCATTTGTTTGCAGAAGGGGAAATGCAAGGGTGTAAAGTAATGACTTGGACTAGGAGCCTTTTACAAAATCAGCAACAGTGTGAAGGATACATCCGTAATTAATAATTTTATACACACTATACATGTATCTTAGTTGGATAAACCTTGAAAAACCGTTTACACCATAGCCTTGCTTAAGCTGGCCTTCTGCCCTGTGGGCCCTGCCTTCACTGTGGTAAAATTGCTGATGGCTTTCTCTATAGATGAGATAACATTTGGGATAGAATTTGTTCTAAAGCTGTCTTCCAGATGTCTCATATCTAAACCTGTAGTAACTGGTTTTCAGTGTTTAAAAATATATTAAAATGGCTATAATTTATATTCTTATATTTTGAAGGAAAATGTTTATCAAATTTTAGTCCTATCCCAATCTGAAAAATATGAAACAACTTGCAATATAAAAACAAAGATTCTATAACAGTGTCAGTAAGTACAGTTTTTAATGTACATCAATACTGGTATGTATAATTCTGATAATTCTCTAAAACTAATAAGGGAATCATTTGATGCGGGTGATAATGATAATATTCCACAAGTAATATACTAGGTATACTACAGTGTATAGATTTACTTAATTTATTATATTTTTTTAATCATTCATATTTGTATTTTCTTCCCTACCATTCTTAGGGGAAGCATACTGACTGAAACCTTCCGCCCTGGCCAGGCACCATAGTAACCATGAGTTGTTTTACGGCAGGAGGTCCTGGTAAGGAACAGGGAACTAGTAAGCCACCACCAACCAGAAGAGTTCGGGAAAGATCAAAAGGAGACATGATATGTCAGAGTACCTCCCAGAATCCTCTCTGGCATCCCTCTTGGCTGAATGAGGCATGCATCACCAGCAAGGACTCTGAGTCAGAATGATTGGCTAAAGACAACCCAGAAACTAATCCCTTCACCATAAAATCCAAGACTGCAGCCACGTGGCAGAACAGTTCTTCTGGATTCCCTTATCCTACTGCTCTGCACCCAGGTACCCTTTCCAGTAAAATAGCTTGCTTTGTCAGCACACGTGTCTCCTCGGACAATTCATTTCCAAATGTTGCACAAAAGCCTGCTTTCAGACCCTGGAAGGGGTCCCCTTTCCTGCAACACCATGACCAACTTTTTAAGACATGTCTAGTTTACTTATATACATTTCTGATGTTAAATATAGTAAATCATCAAATATATTAGTTGAAGAAATAAATATATTCTTATACCGATACCTGTTTCCTTTTTTTCTAATTTGTGTTATGGCTAGCAGAGACATTCTGTGGACCTTTGAATATCCTAGAGGAAATGACAAACTAGCCAGTTCTTAAGAGATTTTCGTCAACATTTTCTCCTTAAAATTTTCACTCCAGTGGATTTTACAGAATTTTTTTACTTTCTTTTCCAACCATAAAATTATGTTCACTACAAATTCCCATTTATACTAGATTTAATTTGATAAATAATTTTTAAGATTTTATCAAACAGTTTTCAACTTTATATATTACACAAATACATTAAAATCTATTCGTATTTGGGTTGATAATGCATCTTCTTCATCTCTGTCCTAAAGAAAATATAACCAGTCAAATGTGTGATTTACTTTCATAATTGTGTCCTCAATCCAGTTCTTCATTAGTATGTGTATTTGCCAGATCCTACGATAAATTTCCAGATAATATTAATTTAAAAAATTAGTCCTTTCTTCTTTGGGCTTATTAAAAAACTTGATTTCCGGACATTGTTGCAAAGCTGATGATCTTCTATCAATTTTTGAAAATGTTTGAGGATTTATTTTGCCATCAGATCAATACCGATAATCTAGGTATCATCCTTATTCCAGACAGCATGTTGTAATGAACAGAGATGCCCTTATACATGTTATATAGGTTCTAATTACAAGATGACACGTCAGGGATGGCCTAACTTAATAGAGCTTTGTTTAGTCACCTTCTGGACAAAAAGTAGGTGAGTTTTCCCTTTATCTTAAAACATGGCTCCCTATAAAAAGGCAAATACTCCTATAAGGGTCATGCCTGAAATTCTCAGCCATTTTTATTTTGATGTAATAAAGGAAAACAACTCTCCATATATTTATAAAAAGCAGAGATCACAAAGATGAATGACTAAGAAAGATAAGATGTAGCACAGAAAGCCAAAAAGGACCTAATGAGAGCATCCTGTGGCCAAGGATAAATGTCAAAGACTATCTCTTATCTCAGTGATAATTTTCAAGATTGAACACCATGCTTATCCTAGTGACCACACACTATAGTCAGTTAACACGTTAAGCACTAAGCTTTTCTAGGAGTAACATAGGACATGCTTGTTACTTCAAACGACAGATATCAGTGACTTGAAACCAAGAGGAATAAATGAAAGTCATGGTTCAGAATAACTGTGCTGAAGTTGGGAGCAGAATCCTGGTTTACACTAATTGTGTGGCACATAAAATAGTTCTAAGGAACAGCTGTAGGGTAACGGAAAGGGCTATGATGAATATAATTCTGTTGGGATGAAGCTCAGGTATTGCAGGAACAAATGCCCATATTTTTCCATACAGGATTAATTACATGGTCAACAGCTGGAATTTACAAGGAGGTGTATTAAATAAAATAGCAGGCAAGCTTGAACTGCATTCCCACAAAAGCCATAAAGTGGGAATACCAAGAGAACTGGCAAATGTAATCTTTCACCTATTTTTTTAGGCACAGCTGTCCATATACAAGTTGGGGAGATGGAAATTTGTGATTAGCCAACTGTGTGCCACATTAGAAAGATTTGATGTGAAAAATTTTATGCAGCAATGAAAAACAAGCAAGCAAACAACAAAAACTTGTTCCTTTACAATGGAAATTGTCTCAAATGCACTTGAATTTGAGTTTGCACTATTGTTATTTCCATTCCCAAAGGGAATTCTTCCATTTATTCATTGGCTGCATGAGCTTACTTTGTACATGCTGCCTCCAAAAGCATTGGAAAGTCAGTCAGTTTTCTTGGAACTTGGTAAGATTTTGAAAATGTGATATGGAATCTTCAACAATCAAGGTCAAAGAATGATTTACAATAACTTTAGCTGCATAGCCTGATTTATCACAATTCAAAAATTACTCAACCCCACTATACTTAGAAATAAATACAAACTCTTCACTATTGCTTACAAACCCTTGCGTGCTATGCCCCTGCCTCTCTTTCCAACTTCATTTCCTAACCCCTTCTCCTCTCTCACTACAGGGAGATGTACTGGCCTCCTGCCAGTTCTTCAAAAGGCTCGTTCCAGCCTAGCGGAATGTGGTCGCCTCTCCCAGGAATGCTGTTCCCCCTGCCCTTGGTATGTTTGTCTCTTTTTCATCTTTCGGGTCTCAGCTTAACTTACTACCGCTTCAAAGAGGTCTTCTTTGACCACTCTTTACAAATTAGGTCTCCTAATTTTATCAGAATTCCATCCTGGTTACCTTCATAGAATATACTACAAATTATAATTATTTGCTTATTTCTCGAATATCTCCTGTGCTTAACTGCAGCCACAGTGAAGGTTGAAAGTGCCTTCTGAACGCCTAATACAAGGTCCAAACATTCTACACTCCTCTTAAAAACTAGGTCATAGAATCTGGTTTTGAGATATGATGAACATTTTAAAAAATCAATAGAGTAGAAAATATCAGAACACATTGTACAGTCTAAGTAGCTTTTAATGAAAATGGTGTTTCTGAAGTTGGCATCTGTGTGTGTGCGTGTATCATGGTATGAAATGTGGGCCTCAGGGGAGAAAAAGTAAAAGCCACAGGAAAAAAGGTCCAGTAAATATTCACTGAATCAATGAATTTTTTCAGATGAAAATGCTTGTCTACAAGTCTTCCTATACTTAAGACTGTTCAGCTTAGGAAGTCGCTGATGTGCATTTTCAAAGGTACTAGAAAGTTGTCTTTGCTCAAGAAAAGAAAGCTTGTGCTGGTTGCGATCTGAAATTGCTTAAAGTTTCATTCCTTTGCTTTTTACTGTGTTTCCATTTTCATTGCAGAAGGTGTTGTGACATGTAACACTTAGATACTTACTGATTATGTATACCTTAGTATTCTTAAGACCCTTTCCCAAAAAGAGGTTTTGATGGAAGACTGAAGGAAGAGCATGAGTCCTTCAGGGAAAACAGTAACTTTTGGAATGGGAATATATTGTCAGTGGAGTTGAAGAATGTGAAAAGTAGCACGTCAAGTTAGCTTACTCCAAATATGTGTCTACTTTACAGTTGGCAAAAGCAGAGTCCTAATGCTTCCTGTGGTCAGCCAAAAAAGTGTAGTAGTGGAAAGGAAACCAAAGCGTGTGTTTTAATTTACTTTGGTTATTTGAACCGATCTGCCGTGGTCCCATTGAGCTGTATCCGGTTAGGTCACTGGCTTATAGTTCCCGTGTAAAAAATGCATTCCACATATTATAGTGATATTAAAACATATTTGAACATTGCAGTTGAGCATTCACATTTGAAATGAAGGATAATGAAGAATAATTTGCTTCCATTCAGCAGTGTAACTCACTTCAGAGACCTAAGAATTCTCTCCAACATGGTTAAAATTTAAAATACTTCCAAAATTTCTTACAGATCAGAAAGAAAAAAACAAAATAAAGCACAAATAATTAAAGTTAAAGCATGATTGTCAAATTGGGAGCTCAATATAATTGGATTTTTCTTTGGAGTTCAGTTTGCTGCAGCAAAGTCTTTACTCACATTCCACCTGAACGACCATCATCCACACCCACTTTCTTTTTAAAGGAAACATTTACTTTGGGGACTTGGTCATAATGAAATACAAAGGACCTCTTTGTGTGTGAAAATGAAACTGGGTGTGAGCCTTTTAAGGAAAAATTAAAGAAGGATGTGTATGTGGGGGGTGAAATTCCCAAGTCTTGCTCAGCTGTTCCTGCCTACCTCCTACTTAGAAACCAGGCTGCCCTGCACAGCAAGGCCCAGATGTTGTGTGTCAGGAAGCAAAACAGCACCTCCAGTGGCTCACAGATGAGATGCTCAAACAGCGCTGGGCAAAGGCTGTGAACAGCACTGTTACAGTGTCCTGTCAGAGAGAATCTCAACCAGAAAACAAATGTTTTCTACGGGAATGACTTGTATCTCTTCCTGAAAGTTTTGAATCCTATTTAGATTTGCAAGAGCAACAGCTTGCACTTAAGAGTAAAGCAGATGGGGATAACCTTATTAGCCACCTGGGACAATTGGGGGTAGGACTGATAGTGCAGGAGGACAAGTCACACACTGCAAAAATGTAAAAAGGAACAGCGCCTTTAAGGAAATGTCTGGAACTGGCTAAGAGATTCTTGGAAATTTGTTCCCTAGCAGTTCCCCCCTTCTCCATTCCCTCCAGCATTTTTCCAATCTTCAACTTTCTCTCTGTCATCCTAAGTTGCTTCCAGTACACCGAAAACCTTTACTTCTCAGCCTGTAGACCTTCGCGGTCTAGCCTATCCTGAAAGCAATCTTTGTCTTCCCCTCACTGTCCTCTAACTTCTCACTGGCAAATTTCTTAAGCAAGTGGTTTGTACCATATCTCTGTTTGTTGAAAACCCAGTATGGTCCCACCGTGGTACCAAGACTGTGCTATAGAAATTTACCACTTTCTTTATGCTTAAAGTTTATGCTTAAAATTAAATGGTCTTCTCCTAGCCTTGGTGCTTCTTATTCTTTCTCTAAAGCCTTTGATGCTATCTCATTATATGTTTTGATAATCCTCTTTTAGTTTCTTTTTTTTTAATATTGCAATCAGTTTATCTCACTCTTTATCTCCTGTTTATCGTGTGTTTTGCTGTCTTTTTTTCCCCCAACATTCCCTCTAGAGTCTCTCTGTGCTACTTCCTGTGACTCTAGATTAACCTTTGATTAGGTCATACTTCTCACTTTCCCCCCTTTCTACCATCTTGGACAGTTCTCACTGCCTCAGCCCACAGTAATTCTTTGAAAACATTTGATCATATAATATCAACTCTGAACTCAAAACCCTTCAATAGCAATCAGGCAATCAAAGCCAAATTCCTTACAATTGTTATAAGATCCTGAGATCTGTCCAAGGCTGTATTCCTGAGCCAGGGCTCCTGACTCTGTCCTCTGCTCACTCTCACAGGGACTCACTCCTTCAAGACCGCCCTCAAAGTAGCTTCACACATCCTCTCCCCAGGATGGCATGCAGGTGGTTTGCTACACAGGCCACAACATTTAAACTATCACAAAATTGTTTATCCCTGTCCCTCCTTATCTTCCTTTCCTGCTTTTACTTTCCCCAAAGGACTTATCACTATTGTACATAGTATTTATTTTTCTTATTTATTTTGTTTATTTTTTCCTTCCCCAAATGGAGTATAAACTACTGGAGGATAAAGATATTTGAACGCTTTGTAAATAGTCCTATTCTCAGTGCTTATTATAGTGCCTTATTATAGTGTAAAAGATACCCAATAAGTATTTGTTGAATAAATAAATGAATATTCAAATATTTTTAATGTAGAAGATCAATAACCATAAACGTGTGGGTTTGTTTCCTGGTGCTCTATTCTGTCTATATTAATCTGTGTCTATCCTTATGCTAACACCACACTGTCTTGTGGTGAATCTATACAGTAAGTATTGAAATCAGATACCAAAAGTCCTGCAAGTTTGTCCTTCTTTTTTGATATTGTTTTAGCTTTTCTAGTTTCTTTGCCTTTTCATATACATTTTATAGTCAGATTATTATTAATCAGTTCAGTTCAGTTCAGTCGCTCAGTCGTGTCCGACTCTTTGCAACCCCATGAATCGCAGCCCGCCAGGCCTCCCTGTTCATCACCAACTCCTGGAGTTCACTCAGACTCATGTCCATCGAGTCCGTGATGCCATCCAGCCATCTCATCCTCGGTCGTCCCCTTCTCCTCCTGCCCCCAGTCCCTCCCAGCATCAGAGTCTTTTCCAATGAGTCAACTCTTCTCATGAGGTAGCCAAAGTACTGGAGTTTCAGCTTCAGCATCATTCCCTCCAAAGAAATCCCAGGGTTGATCTTCAGAATGGACTGTTTGGATCTCCTTGCAGTCCAGGGGACTCTCAAGAGTCTTCTCCAACACCACAGTTCAAAAGCATCAGTTCTTCGGTGTTCAGCCTACTTCACAGTCCAACTCTCACATCCATACATGACCACAGGAAAACCATAGCCTTGACTAGACAGACCTTAGTTGGCAAAGTAACGTCTCTGCTTTTGAATATACTATCTAGGTTGGTCATAACTTTTCTTCCAAGGAGTAAACGTCTTTTAATTTCATGGCTGCAGTCACCATCTGCAGTGATTTTGGAGCCCCAAAAGTAAAGTCTGACACTGTTTCCACTGTTTCCCCATCTAATAGTTTCTTTAAAAAGTCATCTAGGATTTTGATTGGGATTGCCTTTATACAGATACATATTTGTTGTTATATAGATCCCATTGCACACCCACTGGAGTGTAAAGTTTTGAAAAAGGAACACTAAGTGTTGGTGAAGATATGGAACAACTGGAGCTCTTACACATTGCTTGAACAATGCAAAATTGTGCAGCCACTTTTGAAACCCGTGAAGCAGTGTATTATGAATTTTATATATATATTTACCAAATCGCCCAGCAATCTCACTGCTAGGTAATTACCCAAAAGAAATGAAAACATATTTCTCACATCTCTGCGAAAGTATTCATGAAAGCGTTATTCATAATAGCTCCAAACTGGGAAAACCCAAGTGTCAATCAAAAGATTAATGGATAAGCAAGTTAACTAAATACTGTACATTTTGATAAAATAAGTGAAAACTGAGTAATAAAAAGGAGCAAAGTATTAATAAACTCAAAAGCATGGATGAATCTTAAAAAAGAGTATGCTAAGTGAATGGAGCAAGAGATAAGAAACTGAATATTATACAATTCAGTTAATACTAAATGTCCACAAAAGACCAATCTATAGAGATATAAAGGGGATTAGTGGTGGTGTGGGACAGAGGGTGGGTTTGGGATGAACAGACTATGGGCATGATGGATCTTATTGGGTTGAGGAGAATATTCTACAACTAATTTATGGTCATGGTTACACAACTTGGTAAATTTATAAAAAATAGTTAAATTGTACACTTGAAATTAGTGAATTTTATAGCATGTAAGATAAATTACAACAAATTTATGCTAAAGTAATAGGCAGGAAGATCCTATGGAGGAGGAAATGGCAACCCACTCCAGCATTCTTGCCTGAAAAAGCTCATGGACAGAGGAGCCTGGGGGGCTACAGTCCATGGGCTTGCAAAGAGTTGGACATGACTGAGCAACTGATCCCACAAGCACAATGATAACAAACTCAATGTATCTACATACTACATTATTCCATTTATATGGAAAAGCCGATCTATAGTTACAGAAAGCATATAAGTTGAGGTCATAGAATGAGGTTGACTTCAAATGACAAAAGGAGGCTTTTTAGGATATGGGATCTATTTTTTATCTTGATCTGGGCAGTAGTTACATATATGTATACAGCTACCAAAATCTACTGAACTGTGCCTTCAAATCAGTGCATTTTATTGAATCTAAGTTATATCTCAAAATTACAAAATAACTCAAATAATACCTGTATGTAATTTGCAATTTTGTTTCAATTATTCTTAACTGACAATTTTTACTGCATTTAAAAATTTTAAGTTCTAAAGCTCTTAGTGCTTACTTAAGATATATTTGTTTAATATGGCATTAATTGTTCAGATAAAATGACAGAGTAAGGAAAATTTCTAGAGACTATCACTTTTTAAAATTAACTATAGAGTTATCAAAAAAAGAAAACAGGAAAACCTGTACATGTTTTTTAAACAAATGGAAAGATTAAAAAGTATTCCAAAATTTAGTACACAGTTCTATAGCCTTCCCCCACTCAAAGTAATGGAAAGATGTTACAAAGAGCAATGAAATCTAATTTGAACTCCAAAGCAACCCATGTGTCCATCAATAGGAAACTGGAAAGACAAATCATGATATATTTGCATGCTTGAGTACTACCCAGAAACAAAAAGAAATGAACTACTGATAAGCACATTAATACCAGTTGTTCTCAAAAACATTTTGCATTAAAGAAGCCGAGTTCATACAGTATGATTTTATATCAAGTTCAGGAGCATGCAAAGATGAAGCTACTGAGAAATCAGAATACTGGTTGCTTCTGGTAAGGAAAAGATTGACTTGAAAGTGGAACAGGAACTTTCTAGAGGCATGAAAATCTCTATCTCAGTTGGGGTGTTAGGTTATATGAAGATATGCATGAATGTATACATTTGTCAAAACTATGAATTTTACAATGTATATGTTTACCCCAATTTGAAAGAAAAAACAATGGCTCTCATGAGACAAGGTCTCTAGTATTTAGTAAATTCCAAGGAAACATAAGAAACTGTGAGGAAAACTACGCACAACTAAATTGTATCAGTCTATTGAGAAAGTTGTAGAATATAAAGAAAAATTCAGAAAGTTACACACCAGTCTTTAAGATAGACTGCAGATGTTGAGTTTTTAGTTAAGAATTATTGGCCATTTTAGAAAGGGAGTATAAAAATAGCTATAAAAATGGACAGAAGAGATTTTATTCTGCTAATGAAAAATCCAAATTAGGTATTAGAATGTGGGAGAAGTAAGACAGATAAGACTCTGTGTGTGTGTGTGTTAGTCACTCTGTTGTGTCCTACTCTTTGTGACCCCACCATGGACTATAGGCCATCAGGCTCCTCTGTCCATGACATTCTCCAGGCAAGAAAACCGGAATAGGTTGCCATTTCCTTCTCCAGGGGAATCTTCCTGATCCAGGGACCTCCCACATTGCAAGCAGATTCTTTACCATCTAAGCCACCATGGAAGCCTGAGAAGACTTTGGAGGTCAGATGTTAAAGACAATTTTTTAAGTTGAAGAACACAAGGTAAAACAGAATAGATATTTACTGCTGCTGCTGCTGCTAAGTCGCTTCAGTCGTGTCCGACTCTGTGCGACCCCATAGACGGCAGCCCGCCAGGCTTCCCCGTCCCTGGGATTCTCCAGGCAAGAATACTGGAGTGGGTTGCCATTTCCTTCTCCAGTGTATGGAAGTAAAAAGTGAAAGTGAAGTCGCTCAGTCGTGTCTGACTCTTAGCGATCCCATGGACTGCAGCCTACCAGGCTCCTCTGTTCATGGGACTTTCCAGGCAAGAGTACTGGAGTGGGGTGCCATTGCCTTCTCCAAGATATTTACTAGTAGAGTTGAAATATTCTTAGTTATTTAAAGATCAGTGATACTGTGAAATGAAAGTACTTGCCTGTCTTAAATAAAATAAGAATTAACTGACTGCAAATATTGTTCACAGAAAAGGAGAACACCTCAAAGGTACAAAGGAAAAGTGAGGAAAAGATTTATTTCAAAGAGGATGAAATATATGCAATGAGGTGGGAAAAATCACATTTCTGTAAGCAGCTGATATGACAATTTCACTCTTATGACAACTTCTTTTTCAGGAACTATTTGATAGGAGCATGGTTCTAGGGGAGACAGAGCACTGGGTTCAGGAGGCTATGAAGAGTTGGGGAGGAACTGGCTCTCCTCAGAGAAGACATGGGGAAGTGAGGAGGAAGAGAAGCAACAATTAGACTTGTTCAGTCAGTTAGACTGACTTTGAAACAGAAATGAGAAGAGCCAAAACACAACAAAAGGGCATTTGTAACAGAGCTAGCTGTTATTTAAATACCCAGCAGAAATATATCTTGAAAATGAAGATGAACAAAGATATTTTCAGGAAAAAAAGATAGTTTGTTTGTATAAGATCAAAATTATAGGGAGTTTTTCAAGCAGAAAGAACATAATCACAAAGGGAAATTAAAAAACACAAAATGGACGAAAGAGCAATGGAAAGAATAAATAAATGTATAAGACAAATGAGTATTGAGTGCCTCTTGATCATGCAAAACAATGAGAGATACAATTTTATGAGGTTTAAAATATATAGAATGGAAATGCTGTCACAATAGTGCAAAGGGGAAAATAGAATTAAGATATTTTAAGTTTCTAGAATAATAAAGTTACAAAAATAAATAAAAATATTTTAGGCTACAGTATAAATTTTAAAAATGTCTATAAATAATAGAAGACAAAAGAAAAGCAACCAATAAACAAATGGGAACAGTGATTTTATCTGGCACTTCACTAAAGAGGATATCTAAATTGCTAACAAACATGAAAAGATGCTCAACTTGCTTAGTCATCAGAGAAATGCAAATTAACTTAGCAGAATAAGTAAAAAGTCAGAAAATTTAAGGAGTCGGTAAGAGTTGCCAGAAGGAATTTTGCCATATTGCAGGAGGGATTGTAAATTGGTACAACTGCATTGAGAATAGTTTGGTTGTGCCCACTAGAGCCAATATATGCCTCCTCAGTCAGAGAGGACTGAGCGACTAACACACACTTGACCTAGCAGTTCTACTCTGAGATAGGCAGTCATTTTCTTCAGATATATTGTAAGATGTGAGGGCCTGCTACATAATTTGCAGTGTTAAATGCAAAACGGAAATGAAGGACACCTTGTTCAAGGGGAGATTATTATTATTGTAGACTGAAAGCTGGAAAATTTAATATAAATCTCTCAGCAGACTGGGAAGACAGAAATAATTAAGGATAGCTCAGGAACTGAATGGGCTTCCCAGGTGGCACTAGTAGTAAAGAACACCCCTGCCAGTGCAGGAGACATAACGGACGTGAGTTCGATCCCTGGTCAGAAAGATCCCCTGGAGGAGGGCATGGCATCCTATTCCAGTGTTCGCGCCTGGAGAATCCCGTGGACAGAGGAGCCTGGTAGGTTACAGTCCACAGGGTCACAAAGAGTCAGACACAACAGAAGAGACTTAGGACATGCATATGCAGGAACTGAATAATTAACATGGTATACCTCTTGCTCTTTTTCAGATACATATATGTGCACACACATGGGCACACACACACAAACACATACCTCATATAGCAGTACCCATAAAATATTTGTAAATGTCATATTAGATTTCAAAGGATAAGTAATATATTCTAAAAGAGTAGAAGCTGTATATAATGTATGCAAAATATTCTCTCCCCTTGTGGAATAAAACCAGAACAAAAAAAATCAAAAGTCTCACGACTTGCAAAAATTTTCCCTTTAGCCATTTTGAACTTCATTAAATCAAGAACAAATTTCACAATATTTTTAAAACAGCAAAAAGAAGATATTGGATGATATAATATCCAAAGGAAAATTCATAGAGTTAGAAGAGATTCTAACTTTAGGAATTCATAAAGAAAATATTAATATTAATAATGCATTAATATTAATAAAGCATTAAATATCTGAAAGTTTACAAAAGAACAAAATAGTCAAAATTAGAGATAGAATTAGTACATGTGACAGATAATAGTTAATCAGCAAGAAAAGGAAGAAAGCACATGTAAAATTAGAAGATAAAATTGAGAAAGAATAGAGAAAATACTGTTCAACTTTAGAAAATATTCTATGTAACTCTAGATACATACAGAATTGAAAACCTGTAAGAAATGTTTGATTTTCTAAGAAACCAAGACCAACCCCCATAAAAGGTAGAAGTATTTAATGAAATGAAGACAGTTTTTAGACTGCAATCCTTTCTTCCATAGCATAAGAATGAAATGTTAACAGGTGAGTGCATTGTGAAATGAACAACTCCAATCTTGTTTAAGCTATTCTGAAACACAGAGAGCTCTTAATTCTTTTTATGAAGAAAATCAGCATTGCAATGGTACTGAAACCTGACCAAGGGGGTATTAAAAAGAAAAGCCTTGGTTCTTTTGTGACCATTTGTGCAAACATCCCAAATGAAACATTAGCAAACAATATCCAGGAACAATCAATTATCAACAAGTAGGATACAATTAATATAATTGATCATAATCATGATAAAGGAAATAAGATCATTTCTCCAGATTTTGAGGGAAATAAAAGCTTATAAAATCTAACATGCATTTCTGATACAAATTTTATTAAATAAGAGAAGTCTACCTTTTTTGTAATACTTAATAGTCTTTTTCAACTTTAAAGTTTTAATATTTATGTAATCATATCCATCTCAGAAAGGCACTTCTCACTTTAATATTGAAAATGCATGTACTATCTAAACTACTGACATTGTTTATTAGACCTGTTTTATAAAGAAACATTCATATTTGTAAAAGGATGTGTATAAATAAGGATAGCTATTGAGGCCCTTTTGTTCACAGATTAAAAAATGGAAGAAACTAACTATTCATCAGTGGGGAAATAAATAAATACAATTTATCTGTACTTTAACATAAAAAGTCATTTTAAAGTATAAGATAAAGATGTCCAAAACATACTGTCATGCATTACTTATTTAAATACAAATTTTTAAAAGGATATTAACATATCTTAAGGGACTCATAGGACCTCTCAGTTTGAGAGAAAAAGATAATTGCTGGTTTCCTGTAAGTAAAACTTCAACTTTAGTTTAAAAAGCTAAATTATCTAAATCAGAGTTATTGGATTTTTTTTAGGTAAAAGTATCCCATGAAGAAATACATTTTCATTTAATATGTTTAAGAAATAATATAAAATTATTGTTTTATACAATGATCGTTCAGAAAAAGCAAGTAAAAAGTGACCAAGGTGACATTAAAGTTAGAAAGGAATGAATGAACACGGAGTAGTAAAGAAAATGACGGGGAAAAACGAAGTAACGTAGAATGAAAGAAGGAAAGAGGCACAATCACAGAGCCGTTCAACACCAAGAGTTATGTCAACCTTCAGGAAATCACCAAGAACCAAAACTAAATTCATTTGAGGGAATAACACAGAAATAGAAACCCAGTCAAATAGAAATGGAAACACAGTCCACCTTGTGAGCATTTTAGAATTTTACCCTAAAAACCAAAAGCTGTGCTTCATATGCTAAACCCTATACATGTGTATGAATATTTTTAATAGAATAAGTTAGGCTGTGCCATGACAACTAAGAAAATGACCTCTAGCAATGCCTGATTTATGGACTGAGCCTGTTGATGTTTAGAGAACATTCTAGAAACTGCTGAGGAATGTGGGGAGGAGTTTGTAAGCACTGTTGAAACCAGTGTTTGTGAACTGACTAGATGCTATTTATGTTCTCTCACTGGAACAAGCTTCTCCTATATTTATTGACTGTCTAATTAAAATAAATTCATGATGAACTATTTCAGTTGTTGAAGTAAGAGTGTTCACATATCTATTAATATCTTAGCATAATATCTGTGTGTATATGTGTGTGTGTGCGTGTGTGAGAGAGAGGGAGACACAGAAAGAATTGAGCACTGTAAAATATAGATCCCGTAAGAAATTTTGGTGTTATATTTTCACCTAGACCATCCTTAGTCACCTCACTGAATAAGTTGCTGATGTTTTACAAAGACAGATGTTATTCAGTGAAGATCTCTCTTTGGTTATTGTACCGTGGCAATGATGGCAGCTTCTCTTGATAGTTACCATATTCGTTTCCAAATCATCACAAAACACTGGGGCAGTGGCCCTTTGACTGTTGGCCTATGGGATAGTAAGGCTAGAATTTCTAGATTGTAACAATGTTGAGGTTATTGACAAGTTAATTCTTACAAACAAGGAAGATAGAAGAAAGACAAAGTAAATCCTATCTATCATTCAGTGAATAGTTACTGTGGACCCTGAAATTGTTAAGGAGCTTACAACTACTGTTTTCTTCTTACAAATGAGGTAGCTGTAACACAAAGACTTTCTCAGGGACCCACAGCTAGTGAGAGAACCTAGTCTGGTTCTAGAGTTTGTGTGTTTGACCATAGTGCTATACTATCTCTCAAATGGGAGTAATATTTGTAATGAGACCAAACTGGGGTAAGAATAATTCTTAAAGAAAAGTAAAAAGTGATGGAGAAGGCAGTGGGCCAGAGAGTCATTCATGCTTCACACTCATAACCATTCTCTAAAAGAAATGTGCAGATGTTCTGGCTTGGATAGAGCCAACTTACTACGAAGCAGATTTAGCTTATAAATAGTATAAGCAAATCATTTTTATGAATTCCTCTTATTGCGCTATTCTAGGACATGTATTGGGAACTCTTATTCAGAGTTGTGGAATTTCTTTCTGATATATAATTACATGTAGCTATCTGAAGTATAGTTAGAGAAGATGCTCAGAAAAATGGGTAAAAATAACTTAAACACCAAAGATCTATAAAACTCTAAATCTCATGTGGGTATAAAAAAGCTAAAGGAAAAGTTATATAGCTTATAAACTTTTAAAAGTATAAAAATTTGATAAACACAAACCTATGTATATATACATACAGATTTATATTTAAAAATATTAAATATTTACTAAATTCCTAAGCCCCTAACATTTTTTTATTATTGATGAGAAGTTGGTTTAAATAATGATGCAGGGTAAATAATTATTGACTTTTGAGTGAAAGACCAAAACTTTATAAAAACAGATTTATGCAGAAAAATAAGGTAAATACAAAATATCATCACCCCATATTTGTAGTCATTGTTATTATTGTTTGCTGGTGTTTAGTCTCTAAGTCATGTCTGGCTTTCTTTTATGACCCCATGAACTGTAGCCCACCAGCCTCCTCTGTCCATGGCATTTTCCAGGCAAGAATACTGAAGTGGGTTGCCATTTCCTTTTCTAGGGGATCTTCCCAACCCGGGAATCAAACCTGCATCTCCTTCACTGGCAGGTGGATTCTTTACCACTGAGCCACCGGGGAACGCTGGTATTTGCAATGGGAGCCATTAAAGCCGCCTCCTAATCAAGAGTTACATTTTATATAGGAGGCTGGTTAGTTGGGTTAAATGTTAATGATGTCAGTAAGGCAAGTAATCAGGGAAAGAAATGCTCTCTGAGCAGGCAGCATGGTGGTCATCAAAACTTGAACAGATTGCTCAAGAAAAGTTGCCTTACAGAAGAAGAACTTTGCAGGAGGGTGGACAAGATGGCCCAGGAAATCTTCTGTGGCTCCAAGAACTCTGCATTTGGGATTTTGTCTTTGCCCGCCATGTTATTTGTCTCCTCTTCTGGGCTGTGTTATTTCAGGCTCCCCACAGAGTGAGCCCCATCACGTTAACTGTGGATGTAGATTATTCCCATGCTAAGACAGTTTCTCAATTCTAGTCTAGACCTGTTAGAAACATGTAAAAGAAGTGCATTCAACTCATTTTCTTCTGTGTTCCTAAAATAAAGTCTGGAAAAAGTCCAGGGTCATCTTTTAGGCATAGTAAACCACACCCCAACCACAGATTGATTATGGATTTCATGACTTTTAAATGCATCATGAATTTAAGGAACTAAGGTGGTTCCTTGCTTTCTGGAATATGGCAATTGGAAATGACTTTAGTTCAATGTAACACAAAAATTACTTTGTGTGAGAACACAACATTCTCTGTAGTGTGTTTTGTTCCTGGCAAAGGAATATATCATGTAGCTGGCTTGATCCTCTCGCCCATCTGGAGGGAGTGGTAACCAAAATGAATGTGCTGGAGTCTGCCTCTCGAATGTTGCATGTTTTCTTTTCAAACATCCTTTTTCTTTAAGGGGAACAAATGTTTTCCCCACAAAGGCCGCCTCTGCCTCCCTCCCGGCTGCTCGGGTTTCTGCCTGCCTTTTGGTTACTGTGTGGCTGGCGATTTTTCAGGGTCCCAGAGGAGGGTTCATGCTAGCTGTTAGGACTGAACAAACAATCCCAGCCGAAACGAGAACAGAATCTCAGCACACGGCTTTCACCATCCCAAGCTTCAGCTCTGTTTCAGTTTCCTGGCCAAATGAGATATAATATCAAACAGTGAGATGCTGCCAAGCTCAGCAGCAACACACACTCAGAGTAATCTCTGCCTCCAGATGCCAGGCCTCGTACCAGGCAGTTTACGTAATCACACTGCATTTAATCCTCACAACAATATTCTGAGGTAAGCATCACCACGGCTGCTTTACATTCAAGAAAATGGAGGTTTAAAGACCCAGAGAGGTTAAGGAAATTGCTCATGGTCGCAGGTCATAAGTGGCTGTGTCCTAATGTTTCAGAAACATGTCACTCAGCTTTCCCTTTGTCTTGTCCTTTAAAAAATTAAAATTTGATTTACTTCTTGATCTAGCCCTTTGCTATCTTTCATTGTGAACTAACGTTTATGGAGCCTCCACTACCTGACAGGCTTTGTGCCTGGCGCCAGGGGAGGAGGTGGACAGAGTAGACACATCCTGACTGAATGGAGCTGATCTTTCCAGCCTCATCTGTTAACACTCTCCCCATGCAGCAGATCTTCCAGGCACACCGCATGGCTTGAAGTTGCTGACTGCCCCAGTGCTCTCTCACCTCTGTTTCGGAACTGCTGCCCCTCGTGGAATGCCCTTCCTATGGGTCTCTGCTTTTCTAGCTCCTGCTCTTCTTGCCAGACTCACTGCACGTGCTCTGCTCCACGCAGCCTTCCTTGAACTCCTGAAGTACAGTCAAGGATCTTTCTTCTGTGTCTGGACTCCACACGGCCAAATACCACTGAGCCTAGCTATTTGTGCATTATTTATGGCTGCTTTTGTGCTGCACTGACAGAGTTAAGCCATTACAAAAGGAGCTGGCAAACTTGTTTTGAAAATGGCCAGATAGTAAGTGTCTTGGGCTTTGTGAGGCAGATGGTCTCTATCATGAAAATCCTGGGAGGTGAGGAAAGTCCTGTCTCTGTCTATGAACAGTAGAATGGCCTCTAAACCAGGCTTAGTGGATTGTGTTGCTTAATAGTTATTTTAAAAATCAGAGGTTAAAGTATGCATGTTTGGGAATATAAGAAGTAGATTGTATTGGAGAATCTCTCTTCACCATGAGAAGAGACCATATGATATTTTTGTCATCATCTTCAAGAGGTTTCTCCACTCATCTGTGAAATCTCTCTCATACACAAAGTTTTAAAGAAACTTGGAACTCAAAATAATGAACATTCATAGTTATTTATTTTATCTACCCATTTATCCAACCACATAGTGTTTAATGAGGGACGTCCCTGGTGGTCCCGTGGTTAAGATTCCACACTGCCATTGCAGGAGGCATGAGTTCAATCCTTGGTCAGGGAACTAATATCCCGCATGCTGCATGATGTGGCCAAAAAGGTGTTTAATGGGCATCTACTACTTCTAGATTCCATGGTGGGAAAAGAGTACATAGCCAAGAATAAGGCCTGCTGCTGGTAATTGCTACAGGTTAACCCAGTGACCAAAGCCTCCCATGATTTCTCCTGTTACCTCACTTCTTGACTCAGCACCTTTCTCACAGATAACATGCTAAGGTTGTTTTATTTAAATCTGTTTATAAAAATTGTTTAAATGAATTTTAGATGTATTTATTATAATCATTTATTAAACAAATATCTACTATATACCAGACCCTAGACCATGTTCTAGATGCTCAGGATATAGTGTTGAATAAGACATCGAATTCTGTGTCCTATGGAACTCACATCTCAGTGTATTGCTTTATATGATAATAGTATTGTCTGTGCAAAGGTAGAGGATCTATCTCACCATATTTAATTTCTTATGTGTTACTTTGTGACACATAGTAAATTCATGTCTGATAAATGCCAATGATAGATTGGCTTCCACTGTGGTTTTTGCCAACTTTAGCCATTCCACATATCAGTACCCCATATTTTTCTTGGGAAATGCAAAGAAGCTTAATGATACAGAGGTGAAGTATTAGTCTCTAGAATCAGACTGCCTTTGCTGACACCCTGATATGACTATTTACCATCTCTTTTATCTGGATCAAGGAACTTCACTTCTCAAGAACTCAGCTTTCTTCTCCATAAGAGGGTGACAGTAACAGAAAGAACCAGCTTCACAGGGTCGCTGAGCTCCCTTTGGGACCCACAATTTGAAGATTATCAATCAGTCCTCCTTCTCCACCTTTCTTAGGGCTGGACACAGGACTCTTCCCCAAGAATTCAAATCTTTCCGCTTTTCCATCCCAACAGAAGTGCTCTAATGAGTCTGTTAGTTCCTGATATTTAAGTCTCCAGAGCTTCTCTGGCTGTTGACCTTTCCAAGCCTTGATCTTCAGCTCCTCATGGATTTCAGGAGCTACTTCATACCTTGACAGTAAAATCTCTGCTTTCTTAAGTTAACTGGCATCTCTATCAGTTGCTTGCAACCAGAGAACCTGGAAGCTGATATAATACAGTGGTTCACTGTGGTCCTCATCTGTGCAGTAGACTGGGATTCTCCTCACAGGATGAGTGTTCATTTTGCCTCATCTTTTTAAATTTAAAGAATGGATTATATAGGCAAACTGTTGGAATTGACATACTCCAGTTGTAGCCCTAGTATTGCTAATTCCTTTTACTCTTTCAAATGTTTGAATCTTTGACTTTTACTTTACCCTAGCAAAAAAACATGTGTGAAACCCAACACTGAGAAGTTTTTAATCTGTGCCAAGGTTTTAAAGAGAACTATAATGTCAAATATAGTCTTTTTTCCTACTGCCCTTGGGGGAAGGTAGGAGTCAAGCAGATCGGAGGTCCCACTGATGTCACCCATGTGAGTACTGCTGGGATGCTACAGCTGTCTGGGCTGACCTGGTCACTTCATCCAATGTTCTTCAGAAGCTGGTGCTCTCTTTCTTCCTCACAGACCTCTTAGAGAGAGCATTTTCTCAAAATCAAGATCACTCTTCGTCTCAGGGTATGTAGAACTCCAAGAGTATTTGTGAGGAAGAATTTCAGGTTCATGATCGGATTCTTTACTCCAGAGCAAGAGTCCCCAGAACTAGTGATAACAGTTTCACTGAATCTCTTAGAAAAGTATTAACAGGGGAATTTGGATATTGGCACTTTATTAGTTTGCTATCGCTGCTGCAGCAAATACCGGAAAATGAGTGGCTTAAAACATGACAAATTTATAATCTTGTAGTTCTGGGAATCTTAAGTCCTAAAAGCAAGGTGTCAGCAGAATGTTATTTTTCTGGAATTTCTAAAGGAGAATCTGTTTCCTTGCCTTTTTCAGCTTCTGCTTCCATTTCTTGGTGCACGGTCCCTTCCTCTACCTTCAAAGCCAACAAGGTAGCATCTCCAGATCTCTCTCTCTCTCTCTCTGAGCTTTGCACCTGTCATTACATCTCCTTTCCATTGTATATTCCATTTCATCTCCCTCCCCCTTTGCCTTACAAGCAATTTTGTGATTACACTTTTCCCCACAAATATCTAGCATGTGAGATGCGGACCTCTCTAGAGGACATCTCAATGTTCTTGCTTTAATCATGTCTGCAAAGTCCCTTTTGCTATATTTACAGGTCTGGGATTTAGGACATGAACATCTTTGTGGGGCCATTATTCTTTCCATTGGCTCCATTTCAGTGGAAAACCAGGTAAGCAAGTGTGCAGCTTTAGAATACAAAGGGATTACAGAAAAGAAAAAGGAAGCCCAAAATTATTCACCAAACAGCAGTCTTACCTTGTACAATATCCTGGATGGCTACTTGGAAGAGTCCCAAATAATCCAGATTCCCTTCAGTGATTAAACACACACACAAATAAGATGTTCTATGCAGTCATTTGTCAGGTGGCTATTGATCTTGATTTACCAGTATGCAGACAAGAAGTGAGCAGGTTACCCATCATCTCGTTCTGCATGCTCCCATATAAGTAAACTTACTATAAATCTTGTGTGCATTTATGCAGAGAGAGCGGGAGATGTCTAACTATTCATCACTATGTGAAACCTTAATATATCCTAAGTAGTGTGATTTTGGCTTATTTTTGAAGTTCTGTTTTGTACATTATCAGTTATTTTAATGTTTTAATAATATCTTCTATAAACAGTATAACTTTTTAAAAAGGCAGAAAATTTATGAAACAAGAGAGTAGAAGTATCTTTTGAATCCCTGAAAAGTATAAAGATACTGAATGGCTGTGGATTGAAGTCCTGGCTTTGGGTAAAAGAGGTGAAGAAGGGTCAGAGGAGAGAGACAGCACGGGCATGGTGGGTGAAGGAGCAGCAGGCAGGCATCAGGGAAGCAGGGCAGCCTTTGGCGAGGGGCAGCAGCTGCCCCTTGTCAAATTTGGCAGCTGCAGCTAGAAGTCATGCCAAAAAAGGTGGACTGAGGCATGAGTGGAGGCAATTGGGGCTGGCTAGGAGTCAAACCAGACATTAGATGGAGAAAGAACAAAGAGGTCTGAGTTAGAGGCAATGCAGCAGGAGTCGTCGTGGCAGATACAGCTTTTTGCTCCTGATATGAATTACTCCAAATCCTTAGAAATGAGAGCAGGAAAAGTACCTGGTGTTCCTGCATTCTTGCCCCTCTGTGGACTGATGGACAGTTATGAACCATACGGTGGGTAGAAGGGAGAGGAGACCACAAGGAAGTGAGTGTGTGAAGTCCAGGTGAAATAATTCGTATGGGACTATGAACCCAATAAAAAGTTTGTGAAACTCGAGGAACCAATTTTTAGTGTTATTCATGATCCAGTGTTAATGTCCCTAGGCCATGTCCATAGCTGACTGAGAGGCAAAGCAGACTGATGATTTAATAGACTTTGGCTTCTGCATTTTGGATCATTTGTTGTATTTTTCATGGGTTATTGATAAAGAGGAAAAACCATAGTCTTTTATAAAAATTACTCATTTTGCAATCCTCAGACTGTATGAAACAACAACAACAAAAAAGAGCCAGCAATGAGAGTCTGAATAAAGATAATTCTAGAAAGGGCAATGCTATTTTTCATATGTCCTTCACACCACAGATCACACAGAGAAGCAGGGCAAATAGCAACTAACCATGGTGTTCTCAGCTTACCATTGGTTCCAGGCTCTTAGGGCTTTCGTCCTACCTAGTGGCGTATTAGATACATTTTGTGGTTAGGTGATGCTGCTTGGCGTGTGATGGCATACTAACTAGACCATGCTTCACACCTCACTGTTCATGAACATGAATTCAGTAGTTCCTGTGATGCTATAATTTAGATTCTGGGCCTCTGCACATCCATCAGGGGTGGCACAGCATCGCCTGTAGCTTGATTGCTTAGGCCATCCTTGAGCCACAGCAAACTCTTTTCTCCCAGGGAACCTTCTTACACTGTTGGTAGGAATGCAAACTAGTATAGCCACTATGGAGAACCATGTGAAGATTCCTTAAAAAACTGGAAATAGAACTGCCATATGACCCAGCAATCCCACTTCTGGGCATACACACCGAGGAAACCAGAATTGAAAGAGACACGTGTACCCCAGTGTTCATCGCAGCACTGTTTATAATAGCCAGGACATGGAAGCAACCTAGATGTCCATCAGCAGACGAATGGATAAGAAAGCTGTGGTACATATACACGATGGAGTATTACTCAGCTATTAACAAGAATACATTTGAATCCGTTCTAATGAGGTGGATGAAACTGGAGCCAATTATACAGAGTGAAGTAAGTAAAAAAGAAAAACACCAATACAGTATATTAATGCATATATATGGAATTTAGAAGGGTGGTAACTATGACCCTATATGCAAGACAGCAGAAGAGACACAGATGTAAAGAACAGACTTTTGGACTCTGTGGGAGAAGGTGAGGGTGAGATGATTTGAGAGAATAGCATTGAAAAGTGTATATTATCGTATGTGAAACAGATCGCCAGTCCAGGTTTGATGTATGAGACAGGGTGCTCGGGGCTGGTGCACTGGGATGACTCTGAGGGATGGGATGTGGAGAGAGTTGGGAGGGGAGTTCAGGATAGGGACACATGTATACCTGTGGCTGATTCATGTCAATGTATGGCAAAAACCACTACAGTATTGTAAAGTAATTAGCCTCCAATTAAAATAAGTAATTTTAAAAAAAGATCTTTAGACAAAAGTACCATTATCAATTCCATCATAGAATCATTTGGACTCTAGAATAATGCATCTAATGAGATCACAAAGATAGTATTTAAGCATGTTTATTCTTAAATATTTTTTCAATTTATTAAAAAAAAACAAACTCTTTTCTCCCATTCTTTTCTCTTTCTTCCATTCCTTTCCAGCTCAGCCAGCCCCACTATCACAGTTGGCCTGAGTATACATGAGGCAGGAGGGTACCCGAGCTCTAATTTACATCATGTTTGCCTTCTTCCTTGTATTTATCAAAACTGTAACAATACCTTTATTTGTATGGTTGTTTTTTTTAAAATATATGGTTCCCACACTAGATTTTAGGTTTCACAAGGCAAGTAAATATATCTGTGCTTGATCACCACTCTATACCTGGTACTTAGCACAATGCCAGCCACCTTAGAAACACTAAGTACTTGTTGAATAAAAACAAGTTATATCATTATACCTTCACTATACTGTGGCTGGGACAAGAGGGTTTAACTCACAGGTTTCTTCCTTCCCTGCCAGGAAGGGATGTTCTTAGAGATTATTTAGCTTCAAGATAACATAAGAAATCCCTTCATTTTAGAGATAAGGAGTTGAAAGTCAGAGTAGTTTAATGACTTATTCACAGATCTAAGGCACTCACTGGCTGAGCCCATTTCATCCAGAACAGCAGTTGAGTCAGTCAGAGGTGAACTTGGCAAAAGAAGCAGATCAGTTTGGCTTTCAGGCCAGGACTCCATTCATTAGATCCTGATGTTTCTGGCACAACATTAACCAAGAATCACATCACAAGACTTCTTTTCTGATTGCATAGTCTATGAAATTAATCTTAACAGTTTGAACAGATAATGATTAGATGAACCCCAGTTGGAGAAGTTTATTAGGAAAGAGTTGGCAGTAGAACAAATAACCTCCTCCTTAATCCCTGAAACCAGGCGACCATCAAACTATATGTCCTCAGTGATTAAGCTATTCAGGCAGTAACATATAAACCTCTGCCTTATGCTTCCGCTCTCTAGAGTGATTCATGTCCGTAAAGATGCTGCTGCTTCGAGGAAAACGTGAGCCTCTTTGATGACAGTTGTTGCAACAAGACAAAAGCATTTTTAGAATTATTGCTATTATCTCATGTGAGAGATGCTGACAGTCTCTCTCCATCTTGCCCCCATAATCCCATTAGATTTCACAAACTTTGCAAGGGCAGCCTTGAGGCCATGGCTGAGATAAAGTACTTTCAGGAATGTTTCTTTTCTACAACTAGAATGTGATTCATATTTCAAGGGATTTGTAAAAACAGATCTTGTCCACAAAAGATAGAAAAGCCTAGAGTTGCATCAGGGTAGTGAGAGACTTTGGAAATCATCAGTTTTTCCCCTTCCATGTAAATTGAATACAAAGAAAAAGTTTTGTGAAAATAGATAGATACCACCAGACCATTCAGGTATGACCTAAGTCAAATCCCTTACGGTTATACAGTGGAAGTGACAAATAGATTCAGGGGATTAGATCTGATAGACAGAATGCCTGAAGAACTATGGATGGAGGTTTGTGACATTGTACAGAAGGCAGTGATCAAGACCATCCCCAAGGGAAAGAAATACAAAAAGGCAAAATCATGGTCAGAGAAGGCCTTATAAATAGCTGAGAAAAGGAGAGAGGCTAATGGCAAAGGAGAAAAGGAGAGATATTTGAATGCAGAGTTCCAAAGAATAGCAAGGAGAGATAAGAAAGCCTTCCTCAGTGACCAGTGCAGAGAAATAGAGGAAAACAATAGAATGGGAAAGACTAGAGATCTCTTCAAGAAAATTAGAGATACCAAGGGAATATTTCATGCAAAGATGGGCACAATAAAGGACAGAAATGGTATGGACCTAACAAGCAGAAGATATTAAGAGGTGGCAAGAATACACAGAAGAACTAAACAAAAAGATCTTCATGACCCAGATAATCACAATGGTTTCATCACTCACTAGAGCCAGACATCCTGGAACATGAAGTCAAGTGGGCCTTAGGAAGCATCACTACGAACAAAGCTAGTGGAAGTGATAGAATTCCAGTTGAGCTATTTCAGATCCTAAAAGATAATGCTGTGAAAGTACTACACTTAATATGCCAGCAAATATGGAAAACTCAGCAGTGGCCACTGGAGAAGGCAATGGCACCCCACTCTAGTACTCTTGCCTGGAAAATCCCATGGATGGAAGAGCCTGGTAGACTGCAGTCCGTGGGGTCGCTAAGAATTGGACACGACTAAGCGACTTTCCTTTCACTTTTCACTTTCATGCATTGGAGAAGGAAATGGCAAACCACTCCAGTGTTCTTCCCTGGAGAATCCCAGGGACGGGGGAGCCTGGTGGCTTCCGTCTATGGGGTCGCACAGAGTCGGACACGACTGAAGTGACTTAGCAGCAGCAGCAGCAGTGGCCACAGGACTGGAAAAGGTCAGTTTTCATCCCAGTCCCAAAGAAAGGCAATGTCAAACTACTGTACAATTACACTCATCTCACATGCTAGCAAAGTAATGCTCAAAATTCTCCAAGCCAGGCTTCTTTCAATAGCACATGAACTGTAAACTTCCCGATGTTCAAGCTAGATTTAGAAAAGGCAGAGGAACCAGAGATCAAATGGTAAGCATCCACTGGATCATTGAAAAAACAAGAGAGTTCCAGAAAAACATCTACTTCTGCTTTGTTGATTACGTCAAAGCCTTTGTGTGGATCACAACAAACTGTGGAAAATTCTTCAAGAGATGGGAATATCAGACCGCCTGACCTGCCTCCTTAGAAATCTGTATGCAGTTCATGAAGCAACAGTTAGAACTGGACATGGAACAACAGACTAGTTCCGAATTGGAAAAGGAGTATGTCAAGGATGTATATTGTCACCCTACTTATTTAACTTATATGCAGGGTACATCATGAGAAACGCTGGGCTGGAAGAAGCACAAGCTGGAATCAAGATTGCTGGGAGAAATATCAATCACCTCAGATATGCAGAGGACACCACTCTTATGCCAGGAAGTGAAGAAACTAAAGAGCCTCTTGATGAAAGTGAAAGAGGAGAGTGAAAAAGCTGGCTTAAAACTCAACATTCAGAAAATGAAGATCATGGCATCCAGTCCAATCACTTCATGGCAAATAAATGGGGAAACAATGGAAACAGTGACAGACTTCATTTTCTTGAGCTCCAAAATCATTACAGATGGTGATTGCAGCCATGAAATTAAAAGATGCTTGCTCCTTGGAAGGAAAGCTATGATCAACCTAGACAGCATATTAAAAAGCAGAGACATTACTTTGCCAACAAAGGTCCATCTAGTCAAAGTTATGGTTTTTCCAGTAGTCATGTATGAATGTGAGAGTTGGACTGTAAGGAAAGCTAAGGGCCGAGGAACTGATGCTTTTGAACTGTGGTATTGGAGAAGACTCTTGAGAATCCCTTGGACAGCAAGAAGATCCAACCAGTCTATCCTAAAGGATATCAGTCCTGAATATTCATTGGAAGGACTGATGCTGAGGGCTGAAACCTCAATACTTTGGCCACCTGATGTGAAGAACTTACGCACTAGAAAAGACCCTGATGCTGGGAAAGATTGAAGGCAAGAGGAGAAGGGGACAACAGAGGATCAGATGGTTTGAAGGCATCACTGACTCGATGGACATGAATTTCAGCAAGCTCTGGCAGTTGGTGATGGACAGGGAAGCCTGATGTCCTGCAGTCCATGGGGTCACAAATAGTCGGACACAACTGAGTGACTGAACTGAATTGAATAAAGACAGAGGTTCCTTGAGCAATATAACTCTGTAACTTTCCTTATAACCTTCTAATTTATCCCAGAGTCTTTTGGTACATGTTGTATGAGTAAACATGAGCTGTTATAATTTTATTTTTGTCCTTTCCTTGAGAAAGTCTCTGCTAGGGTGAGTGGGTAAAGCCTGAGTAAGAATTCTTTGCTATCAGTTTTCAGTACTTCCACTGTCCCATCTATTAGCAGTTGGTTTTTTTTTTTTTCAGTTGAAGATTGGATGTCATTTTTAAGGTTTTTTTCAGCTAGAGAGCCTCAGAACTTAATAATGGGTGAAAGAGCCAGAAATTATGTAAATAAATACAACCCAGTCTTGGTTATTTGATTTCTAAAGTCCTAATATTTGTATAATTGTAGCCTTATTTTCCCTTCCATTGCTCAGTGTCTTACCATGTGATTGCTTTTAGGTTTTCTAATAGGAGGAATAGAAGGCTTCCCTGGTGGCTCGGACAATAAAGGATCCACCTACAATGCAGGAGACCTGGGTTCGATCCTTGGGTCAGGGAGATGCCCTGGAGAAGGGAATGGCTACCCAGTGCAGTATTCTTGCCTGGAGAATCCCATGGACAAAAGAGCTTGGCGGGCTGTAGGCCGTGTGGTTGAAAAGAGTCAGACGTGACTGAGCTAGTAACTCACATCCGCACACACCCACACACAATAGAAGAGAAACACAGCGTGATTTTTTTCTGTTCTACTCATTTCATTGTTATTGCTTTCTGTTGGGTAAGGAAGTCATTACACTCTGAAGGAATAATGAGAGAAGAAAATATGTGAAGAAAAAATATCCAGTAGCTTATACTACTGTGACATTAACACAAAGCAGCTCGGGGTAATATAGGTAGTCATCGTCACTTCTGGCTGGGTTAGATTGTTACAGAAAATAAAATTGGACCTGGACATGAGAAGTGTCTGCAAAATAAAGTGAAAAGGAAGGGAAAAGTACTGGAAACTGTTGGTGGTGATGGTGGTAGGAAGGGTGGAAGCTATGGTGAGGGTGAGGGTGGTGGGGGAGGTGGAGATGGTTGGAGTTGTGGGCACTGTAGGCGATGACGACGGCATCATCACCATGAGGGGGGTAGAGACTTGCTCCTCTTCAGTGACGCTTCCTGTCATCTATAGAGATTTTCCACCACATGCTGGAGAGACCTGATGTGTTGGCAAATGAGGACGTGGGAAGAGACCCCGCCACCCCTAAGGGAGATTCACTGCTCTCTCTGCTGCCCCCATAGCTATTTCACAGTGTAGTCCCTCTTTGAGACCAATCTCTTTGTGTTATGAGTTAGACACATCATCTTTCTTCAGTAAATGTTCTAAAATGCTAGTTTTTAATTCTAAGTACCAGAGAATGATTTCAAAAATGGATATACCTTAAAACAGAGGGTAGAGTAAACCTTTACTACAAAGGTATTCTTTCCAGCTGCGTATAATGTTGATTTTTTTGTGATTACTTGGAAAGAGAGCGTTTGAAGTGTGATTAGCTTCATTGCCAGTATATTTGTAAAGTTCTTGCAAAAAAGACATTACCTAAGTTCTGTGTCAGTTCAGGAGAACAGTATTTAATCCAAAATGTGCAGGCTGATGCCAAGGAAAATGTTCCCAATAGAGACTGGAGCTGCACTGGCTCTGTCCCGTTTTTGAACTCAAATATGGAACACGATGTATTTCATTCTAGGAGTGAACAAAAAGCATGTTCCTTGCATAGTGAATGTTGGTCTCTTTCTGCCTCAGTCTCTTTCTCATTTTATCAAGAATTTAACATCTCTTTACTTCTAATCTCCCCTGCCTAATGCAGATTCGCCAAGAAGGGAAAAAAAAGCACCGCGTGACCATATTTTCTAGATTGTCATTTGAATGACTGTAATAAAGGGATAAAAGTTATTTGCCATCTTGTCTCTCCTCTGTAGCCCCATGGCTGTGTGCACGAGGTGTTGCTGATGTCGTTCCAACAGCAACATCTGGCTCTCTGGCAGTGTGCTCTGCTAACTGCGCTGACCCACTGATGGCTCTAGAACTGTTCAGAAATGCTCTACAGATTGGCCAGAATATGTGCAGGCCATAGGGGGTTTTTGTTCATTCTCCTGGGGACTGTTTGTCTGTCAGTCACATTTCATTCTAAGGAATTTATTGCACTTCTCTGTGTCTATTTGAAATGAATAAGGAAACTCCTCATTAAAGATGCGGATTTATATGGCCCAAATGGGAGTATTCCCAATGCTGTATTTAGGAAAGTGGAGGAGCTATGCTATTGGTTGAATTGTCCTTAAAATGTCAATTTTCCCCAAGATGGTTTCGGAGTGTTATACAACCAATAGAAACCAAGATGAAGGCTTTCCCCCCCCACCCAGGGGCTTATGGGATGGGGGGATGTGTACAATGATTGCTAATAGAAATTAAAGTTTTAGAGATTTATGTCAAAGTTCTCAAGGGGAAAAGTTCCTGGTAGAGAAACAAAGTATGACTGAGATCCAGTGGAAAGGAGCCAGACGATATGAAGAGGGAAAAGGGAAAGGAAATAAGATTGAGATGCCAGAAATGGGAATTCAAGTTTAAAAAGGAGACAGATTATTGAATATGAGGTTGTGATTAATCAAGAGAAAATGTATGTTGATGGTAATATAAAGTGGTGAGCTTTGAGAAGAGAAGCAAAGGAAAAAATTGCTTTAAAACAAACTATTAAAACAAAGGGAAGAGATGTCTAGAAAATTGAAAGTGTATCTTAAAAGGAAAAGGATATATGGGAAAAGAGATTTATCAAGCTAAGAAAGAAGTAAATAAATGAATATTAATAAGCTTATTTAAATTGGACATTAAATTATGATGAATCACAGCATCTTCTCCAGAAGGCAAACTCACATCCTGCGTTTGAAAAGATAATCTATACAAATAACATGAGTGTGTATTTTTCACTGGGGTAAGTGATTTTTCTCCCTGGTTCAATTGTAAATGAGAGTATCCACATGGAAATAAAATGCTTTCTTTGGAATCATGTGGGAAAGAAATGAATAGTACTGAAGCTACAGTATGGTTTACTTCATTTACAGACTTATGACTTTAAAATTATTATTATAATAGTAGCCAATACTTACATAGAACTTGCTGTATGTGATTTAGTGTTCTTAGCAATTTTGATACATTAACTCATTTGATCCTCACCAACAAATCTATGAAGTAGGAACTGTTTTAGTACTCCTATTTGTGGATGGGGAAACTGAGACATAGAGAGGTTGAGTAACTTGTCCAAGATGCTAGGATGGTAAGAGATAGAGTTGAGATGTAAATCCAAGCAGTTCAACTTCAGGTTCTGTTTCTTAACACTCTGGGAGTTGATAGCAAATATCAAGCTATCATGTAGAGATCCCTGACCCATGTGCCCCTAAAGTGAGGCTAATATATTAGTTTTTGTTCAAAGCTAATAAGAGGTTGCAGGCATTAGGCTACAGCTATTGCTGTCTTCCCTGTTCCCAGCACAAGTTATTTAATCATCATGAAAAGTAGATAGAGTTTTGCACAGTACCACATAAGAGTGGCAGATTTTGACATGGTAAACAAAATAATTACTTTGTTAAAGGTTGTATGATGTCTAGAAAATAAATGGTTCTGCCATCATCCTCCTTGGTGAAGGCTATCAGTGCTTCATAATTACTAAAGCAACTGTGAAAACTCTCAGACAGGTGACTAAATCTGCATTGCTAATTACTTATTCCCAAAATGATTTAAATACCAATACCTCTACTAGGAGGAGATGGTGGTTTGTTGACAGAATTAGGAAAGTCTTTAAAACTTGTCTAAAAGGCCTGGTAGAAGTGCAAAGTATTATTCTCATTTACAGTCCAGCCAGATTTAACAAAAGGCCGAGCATCATAAACCTGCAGACAGAAGGAGTTCCAGGGGGAAAGTAGAGGCTTGCTCATAAGCCAGCTGTGTGGAGGGCTGGACTCCAGCTTCCCATCACGGGTGTGCAGCCCAAAGAATGTTGGCTGCCTCTGGGGCCAGCTGGCTCACACAGGGACCGTGCTCCTGGAAATCCTGAGATGTCTGAGCAGAACTCCAGCAAATAGAATTTTGGTTAACCGAGGAGCAATCTCATCAGCCAGATTTGAGTCAAGCTGTTTTTCAAAAACTTGCTAACTTTAACACGTGACTGGTGAGATGGTCAAATGGGGCTCCTAATACCCGTGTTTAGGGTTCTTGTGAGACTTCAGTTAAATAATTGATACAAAAAGCTTAACACAAAATCTGGCCCAAGCTAAGAACTCAATAACTGGGTAGTCATGGTCATGGTTGTGACGTTTCTTCTCTATGGTCCTATGCCTTTGGTGCCTCCTTCACCTTCCGATGCATCTCTTCTTCATGGTTCATGATTGTGTATGACACACACGGACAGATTCCTGCCCAGGGAATCTGGAATATTACAACATAATGGCAGGTACAGGCAGCCCTCCGCACATGAGTAGCTCGCTTGACAGCAGCGATGGCAGATTCTTACCACAATTCCTAAGAGACTAGAGCTAGGGTGGCCTCCAATTCTAGAAGGGCAGTGGGGCAAACAGCTTCCCCAGAAATGCCCTCTATCTCCATGGCAACCACCTTGGTCTGCCAGAAGAAATTCTCTTCCTTCCAAGAATTTTGTGAGTGATGTTTAGTCCCATGACTAGATCCTCCACCGTGCCAAAGTAGACCGGTGTGGCTTGCGGCCAGTGCTCCTGCTGGCCGCTGCCTAAGAGAGGCATCACCTGACATTCCTTAGATTTTGCTGGCACTCCTTTGGGCCAGGTTAGGTCAAAGGGCAAACTGAGAGGAGTTAATGAGTTCAAAACTCAGCAGAGCTGGTCTGCCTGCTAGTGTTCGGTCCAGCAAGTTTTCATTGTCCCCAAATTCTCTTTACCCCAGTGACCTAGAGAGACAGCAATGTTTTTCTCTCTTTTTCCCCCTGTTAATATTTTACTAACATTAAGCTAGTTCTTCTATAAAGAGGGTAACGAAGAGCTCCTGGCAAACATACAGTAGTTTGTATAATTTAAATAATAACAGTCTCCCATATGAAGTAAAATTTGTAGGCAAAACATGAAGTAAAGTTGATTCTTTGGCAAATGATACTGGTCAAGAACTAGTGAAGAGTCCAGACTCTGCCTTGTAAAAACAGGGACTTAAACTCCACCTAATACCCCTTCAGTCAGTAATTCTGTCCTGGCAGTTTTCTTAATGGCCTCAGCTCAGGCCTTGTTTATCTCCTGTTCATAATAGTGCTTGCAAAGCCTAAAATAAAGTATGTATTATTGTTTTATTGATAGTGTGCTGTGTTCTAAGATTAAACGCAAAGATGATAAAAGGAATGATGATAAAAAGGAATTAGACTTACTGGCTTAAGGGAAGATCAGAACAAAACTGAGGTAATGAAGAATACCAGCTCTGCATTTTCAGCATTTCCAAAATGAAGTATCTGTCTATAACCCTATCTGGATGGGGACCAGCAGGTTCTGGGAAGAATATTAACCTGAATTTGTTGCAGTCTTGTTTCCCAAACTGCTTTATAAACACTTCCCCATATGTGCAGCCAAACTTTGCATTTAATGAATCATCCAAATCTTTTTGCCAAATATCCTGTGTAGCAACTGATGATGGAATACCTGTTCCTGATTTCTGAGGAGAAATGAGAGCAACACCTACATTGCCAACCAGAATTGCCTTATAAGATAAGCCTCTTATAATGTTTGTTTTGATTTTTAAAAATACCGACTGTTAAATTTTAGACCAAATTGCCTTGTAATTTCCTATGGACCATCTTATTTACTTGATACTTTGTCTTTATTTTGATTGAACAGAAAGGAGGTGTAAGTTATTGCTTCCCGTGAACACTCCTATTCCTGCTTTATGATCTTTTGCACTCTTGATTTTACCTCATTTTATGAAGAATTGAGCAGTAAAGGACAGAGGTTCAGAGCACAGATTTTAGAGTCAAGCATGTTATAATTCATTTTCAAATTCTGCCTCTGAGTAGTTACATGAATGGGGCAAATTACATAATATCTCTCACCCTCAGCTTCCCCATCTACACAATGGGAAGTGACAATACTTTTCAACTCTTTCGGCTGCCGTTAAAAAAAAAATGTAGGGAGTTTTTAGCCTGTTTCATGATGCCTGACTCTGGAGCAGGAACTGGCAACCCACTCCAGCATTCTTGCTTAGAGAATTTCGTGCGCAGAGGAGCCTGGCAGGCTGCAGTCCCTGGGGTCTCAAAGAGTTGGACACGACTGAGTGACTAAGACACACATGCACACATGATGCCTGACACATCAACTGTTATGTTTATGTTGTCTAATTAGTCAGTTTTGGATCTCCACTGTTGCAAAGGGCTACAGAATTAAAAATTCATCGTAATTGCTTTACAGCAGTGTGTTGATTTCTAGCAAACATCAACATGAATCAGTCATAGCAAACTCAACTCTCAAGTCCAGGGTTTTCTCAATCACATCCTTTTGTTGTTCAGCCCCTCAGTTGTTTCCGACTCTTTATGACCCCATGGACTGCAGCACGCCAGACTTCCCTGTCCCCCATCTCCAGGAGCTTGTGCAAGCTCATGTCCATCGAGTGGGTGATGCCATCCAACCACCTCATCCTCTTGTTGTCCCTTTTTCCTCCTGCCTTCAATCTTGCCCAGCATCAGGGTCTTTTCTAATGAGTCAGCTCTTCACATCATGTGGCCAAAGTATTGGAGCTTCACTTTCAGCATCAGTCCTTCCAGTGAATATTCAGGACTGATTTCCTTTAGGATTGACTTGTTCATTCTCCTTGCAGTCCGAGGGACTCTCAAGAGTCTACTCCAGCACCGCAGTTCAAAAGCATCAGTTCTCTGGCTCCTGGGCTTCTCTTGTTGGCACTCAGCCTTCTTTATGGTTCAACTCTCACATCTATACATGACTACTAGAAACACCATATCCTAGGAGTTGCTATTATAAATAATAATACCCCATCCACAACTCAGTTGTAAGCATTCTGTTCCTTGAAAACCATGTCCTATATTTCCTAGTTAAAAACAAATCCAACAATACTTCAACTTCACCAGGATTTCCAGTCCACTGACCTTAATGCTTCACTGACAACAACCTTTATCAGATGTATTATTGCAAATACTTCTCTTATTCTGAGGCTTGCCTTTTTTTACCCTGTTGATAGTATCTTTTGATACACAAAATTTTAAATTTTTCATTAAGCCCAACATATATATATATATATATATATATATATATATATATATATATATTTGTTTTCTTTTGTTGCCTATGCCTCTGGTGTCATATACAAGGAATCATTTCCAAATTCAGTGGTCATAAAATATTGCATTATGTTTCCTTTTAAGAATTTTATACCGTTAGGGTTTATATTTAGGTCTTTGATCTGCTTTGAGTTAATTTTTGCATGTGATACTAAGTAAGGGATAAACTTCATTTTTTTTTTTTCTTTTTGCATGTAGACAGCCAGTGTTCCCAGCAGCATTTGTTGAAAACACTGTCTTTTTACCATTGAATGGACTTGGCACCCTTATAAAAATTATTTGATCATAAATATAAAAGTTTATTTCTGGGCTTTCTATTTTATTCTATTGGTCTATAGATCTGTCTTTATGCCAGTACTATACTTCGATTGCTATAGCTGTGTAGTAAGTTTTGAAATAAGGAAATGTGAGTCCCCCAGTTTTGTTTTTCTTTTTCAAGTCTGTTTTATCTATTTAGGCTCCCTTGAAATTCCATGTAAATTGTAGGGTGGGCTGTTCTATTTCTGAAAAAAATATTCATTGGGAGTTTGGTAGGGATTGTACTGAATCTGTAGATCACTTTGAGTAGTATTGACATCTTAACAATTTTAAGTCTTCCAATATGTCATGTGTTTCCCTTTATTTGTATTTCCTTTAGTTTTGTTGAGCAATGTTCTATAGTTTTTATTATATAAATATTTTACCTCCTTGCCTAAGTATTTTATTCTTTTTGATGCTATTATAAATAGAATTGATTTCTTAATTTTCTTTTCAAATTGTTTATTGTTAGTGTACAGAAATGCAACTGATTTTTGTGTATCAACCTTCAATCTGCTACTTTGGTGAATTCATTGATTGTTTCAATGATTTCTTTAAAGAACCTTAAAAATTTTCTGTGTATAAGATCACGTCATTTGCAGGCAGATAATTTTACTTCTTTCTTCACAATTTGGATGGCTCTTATTCCTTGTTCTTATCTAATAACTCTGGCTAGAACGTCTGTGTCAAAAATAAATGACAAAAGTGGGCATCCTTGCCTTGTTCCTGATAGAAGAAAAGCTTTCAGTTTTTCACCATTGAATATGATACTTGTTTGGGGTTTTTCACGTATGGTTTTTATCATGTTGAGATAATTTACTTCTATTTGTAATTTTTAGGTATTTTATCATAAGACGTATTGAATTTTGCCAAATGTTTTTTCTGCATCAGTTCAGTTCAATTCAGTTGCTCAATTGTGTCCGACTCTTTGCGACCCCATGAATTGTAGTGCGCCAGGCCTCCCTGTCCATCACCAACTCCCGGAGTTTACCCAAACTCATGTCCATCGAGTTGGTGGTGGCATCCAGCCATCTCATCCTCTGTCGTCCCCTTCTCCTCCTGCCCCCAATCCCTCCAAGCATCAGGGTCTTTTCCAATGAGTCAACTCTTCGAGTGAGGTGAGTTTTTCTGCATAGATTGAGATTATTGTGTGGCTTTTTTCTTTCATTCTATTGATGTGGTGTATTACATTAATCCATTTTTGTATGTTGAACCATCCTTATCTTGGTTTAAATCTCACTTGATAATGATGAGTAATCCTTTTAATATGCTGTTGAGCTCAGCTTGCTAGTATTTTGTTGAGGATTTTTGCATCAGTGTTTATTAGGGATATCATTCTGTAGCCTTCTTGTAATGTCTTTGTTTTTGGTATTAGAGAAACACTAGCTTCAAAGAATGAGTCAGGAAGTGTTTCCTCCTCTTTGTTTTTTGGGGGAAAATTTTTAAAAGATGGTGTCTTGTTTAGATATTTGGTAGAACTCACCAGTGAAGCCATTTGTTCCAGGTTTGGTTTTATTTCTGTGGGTTTTTTGTCATTGCTGGGAGATTTTTATTGCTAATTCATTTGCCTTACTAGTTATAGATCTATGTAGATTTACTGTTTCTTTGTGATTCAGTTTTAGTAAGTTTTGTATTTCTAGGATTTTGTTTATGTAATCTAAGTGGTCCAATTTGTTGGTATACAATTTTTATAGCACTGTCTTATAACGCATTTTATTTCTATGAAATCAATAGTAATGTCCTCACTTTCATTTCTGATTTTAATATTTTGAATCTTTCTTATTCCATCCAACTAAAGGTTTGTCAATTTCACTGATTTCAAAGAATCAACTTTTGGCTTTCTTTTCACTATTGTTTTTCTACTCTTTGCTCTTTGTTTCATTTATCTCTGTTCTAATCTTTACTTCCTTTCTTTTGCTAGTCTGAGGTTTCTTTTTTATTTTTTTTTCCTTTTTCTAGTTCCTTAAGTTGTAAATTTAGGTTTGTGATTTGAGGTCTTCCTTGCTTTTTAATGTGAGCATTCACACCTATGAATTTCCCTTAGTGTCACTTTGACTGCATTTCCTAAATCTTGATGTGCTGTGGTGTTGTTTATATTTAACTCAAAATATTTTCTAATTTTCTTTGTAATTTTTTTCTTTGATCTTTAGGGTTTTTTTTTTTAAGTGTGTTGTTTAATTTCTATATTTTTGTAATTTTTCTAGTTTTCCTTTTGTTATTGATTGCTAACCTCATCCTTTGTGGTTCTGAGAAAACTCTTTTTATGTTATCATATTTTCAAGTCTACTGAAACTTTATTTGTGGTCTAAATAGTTATCTTGGAAAATATCCCATGTGTACTTGAGAATAATGTGTATTCTCTTGTGTTGGATAAAGTGTCTTGTATGCCTCTGTTAGATTGTGTTGTTCAAATTTGTTTTTCCTTACTTATCTTTTGTCTGGTTGTTCTGTTGTTGAGAGTGGGCTATTGACATCTCCAACTCTTATTGCAGAATTGTCTATTTCTGCCTTCAATTATGTCAGATTTTCTTCAAATATTTTGGTGGCTGTAATTATGAAAGTGAAAGTGAAGTCGCTCAGTCATGTCCAACTCTTTCCGACCCCAGAGACTATAGCCTACCAGGCACCTCCATCCATGGGATTTTCCAGACAAAAATACTGGAGTGGGTTGCCATTTTCTTCTCCAGGAGATCTTCCCGACCCAGGGATTGAACCCAAGTCTCCCACATTGTAGGCAGATGCTTTACCGTCTGAGCCACCACATCTTCTTGCTGTATTGAAACTTTTAAAATACATAATGCCCTTCTATGTTTCTTTTTTTATTTAAAGTTTGTTTTGACTGATACTAGTTTAACCAATCCTGCTCTTCTTTGGTTATTATTTGCGTGCAATGACTTTTTCCATCCTTTCACTTTCAGTCTATTTGTATCTTTGGAACTAAGATGAGTCTCTTACAGAAGGTATATAATCAGATCATGATTTTGTATGTATTTGCTATCTCTGTTTCTGATTAGAGTTTAATCCATTTACATTTAGAGTAATAACCAATAAGGAGGAACTTATTTCCGTCATTTTGCTGTTAATATTTACTTTTCATATGCCTTGTAGGTTTTTTTTTCAGTCTTCCTTACTCCTGCATTGCCATCTTCGTATGTGTTTAGTTGATTTTATGTCTTGAAACATTCAAATTCCTTCCTGATTTCCTTTTGTATATACTCTATAGCTATTTTCTTTGTGGTTACTGTGGAGACTACATTTAACATTCTAAGTTAAAGCACTATAATTTGAATTTACATAAGCTTAACTTCAATAACGTACAGAAACCCTGCTGCTTTACAGCTCCAGCCCACCTCTTAGTTGTTGATGTTGCAAAATTACATCTTTACACATTGTGTGCCACAAAATCTTTTTATAATATAACTAATTTACATATATAGAGACTTATTTAGATTTTTTTATTCCCCCTTCTTTCACCTATCTGGATTTTTTTCATTACATAATTTATATCATGATCTAAATATATCCTGTAATTACTTGGTTTTACTTCATAATATTAATACATAAGATAACTTTTGATACCATTTAATATATGTGTATATATATATGTTGTACATATGTATGTATATGTGTATATATATGTGTGTGTATATACTTACCACATTATACTTACTAGCCCCATATTATAATATTTCATAGAATTGATATATAAAAATTTATTTATCTAATTATTCTCCTACTGCTTATTTTTATTTTATGGAAAAGTGAAAGTGAAAGTCCCTCAGTTGTGTCCAATTCTTTGTGACCCCATGGACCATGCAGTCATGGAATTCTCCATGCCAGAATACTAGAGTGGGTAACTTTTGCCTTCTCCAGGGGATCTTCCCAACCCAGGGATCGAACCCAGGTCTGCCTGGGAATTGCAAGCAGATTCTTTACCAGCTGAGTCACCAGGGAAGCTCTTATTTCTAGAGGACCCTGACAAAATTTTCAGTTGAGATTCTGAAATATCCTATTTGGATTTCTGCTCTTACTCTGAGACTAATCAGTATAGAAACAAGCAGCAAAAAAATAGGAGAGTCCCTAGACTGAAGCAACTTAGCAGCAGCAGCAGCAGCAGCAGCAGCAGCAGCAGCAGCAGCTTTTCTCCTAGCAGACCTGGCCAACACATCTTTATCTGTGGCATGGTTAATTTTTTAGGGACGTTACATTCTCTTTCCTCAGGACAGGAAAGCCTGGTGTGCTGCAGTCCATGGAGTTGCACAGAGTTGGACACGACTGAGCAACTGAACTGAACTGACATTCTCTTAAGGACCAAGACATGTAAGTAAATAATATTAGTAAGAAATGATAAGTACTGGGCTGAAACTTTATTCAAAAGCCTAAAATTTTATTCAGAAGCCTATTAGATCCCATTAGAATAATTTTTTTCTTCTTTGGTGGATTTGGGAAATTTTCAGCAGATGATATTTGAGTTATACTTTATGGATAAGTGGAGAGGAATGGGATAAGTGAAAAGTGCATTGGATGTTTGGTTAGGATATGTGAAAAAGGGAACTATTTTTCTGATAGTCACAATCTGAGCCCATATTTTAAAGAGTCAATAAGGTTGTTCTGATAGGACATTTAAGGCAATTAAATGAGAAGAAAAGAGAGAGGAAAGTAGACAGTAAAGAGTAACAGAGATTGGGCAGGGAAAGTTGGAGGTAAAAACCAGAGAGAAAATAAACTGTGTGCTGGGAACCAGATAACTGCCAACAGGGTCTTAGAGTCAGGGTCCTTGCCCTTGGGGTGAAGGGAGTAGGCCAAGATGAAGGATAGGAACACCATTAAAATGTTCAGGATTAAAGTGGTCTGCAGTCAAGTCCTGCCCTGTCTTCACGTGAATGCGATCCTTCTGGGTCACCATTTTACCAATCCTCTATCTACTGTTTCTTCTGTGAGTGGAGATCTACTGAGATCATCTCTCTGCCAGTGTCCGGTTCCTATAAAATCATTTTCTAAAGGGTGTTCCTCAGCACAGCCCTCAGAGAGCTGATGAGCCCTGGGAATTTACTGAAGTAACAGGAAGGAACTCTATACTGGTGTGAACTGACCATGTGGTAGGACAGTAGAGACACAAATAGCTTTGGTACAGGCATCGAACACCTCTTTTAATTTATGTACAGTCTCATTACATCCTAGCAATAGACTTGTACATTGAGATTTACTATTCTCATTTGTGAGGTTACTTCAGTCTCAGTAAAATTAAGCTCTTTGTCCGAAGTCAAGTTTTTTTCTGAGACTGTGTTTTGCCTTTCCAAAAAATTTTACTCATATAGTAGACACTGTGTTTTTTATTCATGTGTGTGTCTGATTGTATCTAGTACAGATGCTTTTAAATAGCAAGAAAGTGTAATGTGTGGGTAAGGTTGTGATGATAAAGACAGTCAAATTTGAGTTCAAAGTCAGATACTGCTAATTTCTATCGGTGAGATCTGGGCAAATTACTTTTCCTATAGGAGCTAAAATTCCCTCATTTGTCTGGAAAAGCTTCTAATACCTCTTGCATCACTGTAATGAAAGAACTCATAAAAAGCAGTTAGCCTAGTGTTCTACATGATCATTATATAATTATAATTATTACTATGATTACTTGTTAAATATTTTTAAGTGAAAATGTCACATGCCCATCAAGAGAGAGAATTCTTTGCACAAGAACTATTTTCACTATCATCAACACATCAGTATCTGACGTAATGATAAAGGAAGCAGAGTTGTTTAGGCATGAAAAATGGCATTTGGCCATTTGCGAGAAGAAACTCAATCTCTTTCTAGCTTTGTGAATTCTGTTCACAAGCCATTATGCGGCAACTAGCTATCATGGTTTATATTTTAAGCGACATCAAAAATGAATGTAGGTGAAGCAAGGGCCTTTTCAGCTTTTGATGGGTGATTGGAGAAACAGAAGCCAGGAAATCTTTCGTTTTGGGGAATACAGCAAAATACGTTCTTTATATTGTGTGTCCATATCTTTTGATGAAATTACATTTTGAAGATGTCACAATCCTAACAAATGTTTCATAATGTATAGTAGTATGAAACATTCATAGTATAGTAGTATGAAACAAAACAAAGTACCCTAATTTCCCTAAAGATCAGCCTTAGACAAACGTCTTTCACAGCACTTCATTTTCTCACTCCCACCTTCCATTCCAGAGTGACTAAAATCTTTCATCTTTTACTCCTATGACCACCCATAGGAGAGAGATAATCATGAGATAGTTGCCCTGCAGATGACTGAGTAGCAGAGAATAATAGCCCCACCAGTATCTTGTTTTTGTTTCTATCTAGAAGGGAATGTCTTAGCAACCACTGTGCTAACAATGGAAAAAAAAAAGGACAACTGTGAAAAATCTAATAAGTAGCAAAACAATAATATCAGTCACTATCTCTTTCTTAGAGTAGTCTCCTTTGAAAAAAGACTGACTTCATCGAATTTTTAAGCCTACCCTGTGAATCCTTTAGTTTCTGCTTCTTTCTAGCTAGGTGGTATTTATTAGTAATTACATTTCCAACTTCCTTTTTGCTAAGCAGTACAAAGACTACAAGTCATATAGTACTTTAATTGGAAAAAAACACAAAAAGGCCCCTGACTTTTGTAGTAGAATGATTACTTCTGAGTTAGGGGGACCATCTCATCCTGGTTTGCCCGGGACTCCCCAGATATAGCACTCTAAATTCAGTGCCCTAGAACCCTATCACCCTCCAGTGAGTCAGGATTGTTGGTCATCCTAACTGAGATGGTTTCTAACCCCACATAGCAGTAACTATTCATGAAAGTTTGAATAGCAACAATAACAACAATCACTTAAATATGACTGCATACTGAAAACCAACTATTAAGTGCTGTATCTCAGTATGTTCATAAGAATACTTTGAGGGAAGTATTAACTTTACATTCATTGTGCAGAAAAGGAATCTCACATTTAGACAGGTTAGATATTTTGCCCCAAATTACACAGGTGGTAACTGTTAAATGTAGAATCTTAACTGAGACTGATTCCAACTGCTACCCCAAGCTACTTCTATGTTGCAATGTCCCCTCATATCTGTGGTCACCACGAAGAGTTACTTTTAACCCTGCCTTGCTGGTTAAAGCTGACTCATCCAGGGATGAGAACCTGAGCCAGAGGCCAGTGGTCTATAAGGAGATTTGGTGTGGGAGTCTCTGCTAATGATTTCCTGTTTCCTTGCTTTGCTCTGCGTCCTTTGCTTCCAAGGCAAACTGAGTATATCATTCTTTCTTGCACTATACAAGAGTGTATTTATAAGATCTGAATAGAATTAACATGGTTTGCTATAATAGTACCCAAGCCCTCATCACTGCCTCCCTAACAAGCCCAAATGAGCATTCCACACTAACTGTGGTTTTGATTATTTAATTTGTGCTTAGTCCCACTGACCCACATAGTGCTCTAGCAGTATCCACATCATATGGTTCATTATGTAATTGAATTGTGTTCATGCTATTTGGAGCCAGGAAAACAACATTCCATGTGGTGAGCCAAATGAAGCTATTCTTCTAGTATGAAGTGGGAAAGTTGAAGAGTCTGAAGACAGGACTTTCAGATTTTGATTAAGAGAGATTATTTGCTTCTTGGGGACGTGGTCTTGGGCCAGGAATTATTGTTTTGAAACATTTGAAAGGATAAAGACACTGGGTTCAGAATTTAACAGTGTTCCCAGTATACCCCTACATACCACTGTTCAGAGTATGCAATTGGCTCTAAGAAAAAAAAAAAAAATATATATATATATATATATATATAACCCCCAAGCTCCAGGGAGGTGCACTGCCATGTACAGTGTCTCAAGGGCTGGCACTTCTAGTTCTCTGCTCTTTACACCAAGGCATGTTGGGACCATTAGAAAGAGACTCATTAGTGGTCACATCAGGGGAAATGATACAGTGTATTTTTAGTTTGGATTGTGGGTCTCTAAGGGAACTAAGCAAGTAGTTTACATAAATGCTAAATAATAAGACCTTTTCTGTAAATAGAACATCAGTGTAATGGTATTTAGTTTGTTCAAGTTGTCGTGGTAGGGACTATGTTGAAATTATATTAAAGCAAGGTATGTTCCCTCTACTTGGCTAAAAGTCATAAATCTAAAGTAGAAGTCCCTACAGTGGAGACAGATTAATACATTGCAATTGAATGGGATACAACTGGGTTCTTTTGAGGAGCGTGATGATAGAACCATTTTTAAAGTTCTGAATCAAATTGACAATTAAATTGCTCTTGGGCAATATTCATGAAAGGAACAGCACCACAGATGATAGTAAGTTAATGGCTCGAATTACTGGTAAAAATCTGCCTGTAATGCAAGAGACACAGGAGATGCAGTTTCTCTCCATGCATCGGGAAGATCCCCTTGAGAAAGAAACTGCAACCCACTCCAGTATTCTTGCCTGGAAGATTCCATGGACGGAAGGACCTCATGGGCTACAGTCGATGGGGTCGCAAAGAGCCAGGCACAACTAAGCCCGCACACACGCACAAGGGACTATTTGAACATCATCTGCAGCATTACAGAGTCATATGAGGCACAGTGTGAGCACATGCTTTTCATAAGGGTAGTAAACTGACTTTGGTGGACAGAGAAAAACATAAAATAAATCCTCTTGTTAAACTCCTTTCAACTAATAAACAGGATGTGTGGTGCATGGTACTGTGAAAGCAGGCAAATGTCCAGGGAAAACAAAAGAGAGGAAATACTACCCATGTGAAATGAAATTCAAGTATTTGGCTTGTTAGAAGTAATGTTTTATTCCTATTTGAGCCTAAACCTATAATTGCCAGTATTGGACATTTTCTATCATTATACCAGTGACATTTGAAACAAGATAAATGACATGCTTGCAAAATTTGGACAGAATTAAAGACAAACAGCTATACACCACGAGGTCATTTCTTAATACGCGAGAAGCTTATTTGATAGTCTGGATGCAAATAGATACAATAACATACTAACCACAAAACTTTTTACACTTTAATCACTTGTTCTTCTTTAAAAGCATGTTTATTAAGCAGGTTTGCTTTTTAAAAGCATCCTCATTTCCAATGATTAAATGGGCACCTGGGAACATCTCTAGATAGTAAAAACAAACCACTTTTATCTATAAATATTTAAATAGTTGACGAAAGGTTGTATATACATTAATATTCATTTTTATATTGGTTAAAGTTTAATTTTATGTTTTTTAGACCAATATTTAAACAAACCCTTTTAGCAGTTTTGGTTTTCTGATTTAAGAAGCAACTCACACTTCATTTTAAACTCATAATGTCTTCAGTGTTAAGAAGACACTTGAGAAAAATTCTCAGGGGAGCTGCAGTTTAGTCTGCAGAACATCAGAATAAGCAACAAGAATACAGGACAGTTTGGCAAGTGGCTTTGTCCATGTATTTGATTGTGGACTAACTCTTGTGGGGAATGCTTGGTGATATTTCTCCTGGTCAAACAGATGTTGTTTTAAAAAGAAAATCAGTGTCTTTGTTTTGAGGCATTGCTCTGTTCCTCCTCATATTTCTGACTATTGTGGAAATGTGCTCAAGAGCACGGGGTAGAACAGAAAAAGTCAGACCCAGCAGGGCTCAGATTCTGGTTCCCCTAGTTATCAGCTAGATATTTGATAAGTTTCCCAGCTACAGGTCTTATTTCTTCACATCTAAAATGAAGATGATGCTACTGAACTTTCAAATTTACAGTGGTATATTGTGTTAGTTGATAAACTGGCTGACAAGGAGTGCTGTGAGATCTAGAAATCCTGACATTCGGTTATGACAGACCACAGCTGTGCATATCACTATTTGGGGGTGTTTATTACATCCCTGTGAACCTCTTTTACTTCATTGTGAGCTTCTTCTTGGCTTATCTAGCTCTCCTACTATCATTCTGCTACCTTTGACTCTGTCCCTGGATGCAGGCAATGGGTGAGGCTACAGGAGATTTTAAGAAGCCAGATCTAGGTCTGTAGACCAGCCATGTTCCCATTCTCAGTGTAGTTCTGAGCATCATCCCCATCTATTCTACCATCAAAAGGAACATTGTCATTCCAAACTGGTAAATGTTTGAGAGAGAGCCTCAGGAAGGTCATCAGTACTTTTCAATCTGTGTGAACACATTAATTTATTCATCAAAGAAATATATATTGGGCCTAGAATATATATTTATTATTGCACACTAAGTGTTAGAGATTCAGAAATGGAAAAAAACAGATATGGCTATTAACTTCACAGAACTTATAGATTAGTAGAGAAAAGAGACTTTAAAAAAAGAGCCGTATACATATGCTGCTGCTGCTGCTAAGTCGCTTCAGTCGTGTCTGACTCTATGCCACCCCCAGGACGGCAGCCAACCAGGCTCCTCTGTCCCTGGGATTCTCCAGGCAAGAATATTGGAGTGGATTGCCATTTCCTTCTCCACCATATACGTATAGTGACACAAAAGATAATTGTTGATAGAAAGCTTGTGAGTTTTGAGGAGATAACTGATCTTATTTTAAGAAACTGTCTTGACTTTTCTGGGTGTCCACAGGACATGGCTGAGATAAACTAGGTCAATCCAAAATTAGAAATAAATCACTTAACATATTAAAATTGGGAAAGTTTTTAATTTTCTGAGGCGAATTGGAAAAGAGCAATTCAGGGACCCAAGAATGAAAAGGAGATGGAGTGAGAGAGACATCCAGCAAACAACATGATCAGATGCTGGGAAATACTTAGGAGGAAAATTGGCTAGTCAGAAGAGCATATTGTGCAGGGGAATGGAAAAGGATCTTATTATTGAAACATGGAGTTCACTTTTCCAAATCAGAGCCCAATTATAATAACACCTACTGTCTCTACGTATTCAAATGTAATCAATTTTTGTAAATTATTTAAACTCCTCTTTTTCTGTCTTCGTGCATATTTGCTTCTCAAGCTGGTAGTCTATTACCTTGCTAGACTTGGCTCAGCATTTGAAAAGGCATGTCTCTCCAAGGTGGTGCTGCTACGGTCCTAACTTTCATTTAGAGTTGATTATACTAGAGGATAGCACCTCCTATTTGGGTACTTAAACTTTGCTTGTGCTGAGCATCAGTGCCTTTCAGAACTATATTCCTCTTAGTGCTTTTAATTAAATGATGCTTTTGTTTGCCTCTGAGAAAGCCTGTCTTTGCTTAGTTACCATCAAATGATTGTCCATCTCTAATGATCTTTTGATCTATCTCAAAATTCTTACTTCTTACTAAGTAAGTGACATTTATCTATCATCAGGGTGGCGTTTTTTATACACACACATATTTACTACATAAATACAATAAAAGAAAAATTAATATTAAATTTATGAAAATTTGAAATCCTCCAATACGCTTTCTCCTTCTTGACCAATTCTTAACACATGATATTATGAAAAAATTCAAAGAATTTAAATTTTAAAACTCTTAAAAATTTCACATAAATTACTCATTATGAAAGAAAATATTATTAAGGTCCCTCAAGCCCCAGAAAGTCCATTTTTTAATTAGATAGCTTATATTTTACATTCAACCATCTCAAACATATATGAGATCTAGATTATATCTAACAATTTTTACGTAGTTTTAAAAGTTAGGAACTAAATTCTGTTTATAGATATTAAAGGAAGGGTGATCCTACAAGGCAAAATTATTTGGGATCTCAAATGACTGTGTAGTCAGAAATGTAATAAGTGCTATGGATGAATAACATGGATTGTTTTGAATGCATGGAACAGAAGAACATGATCTGTAATGCAGGGTCAGGAAAACTTTCTATGAAGAAGTGAATTTTAAGCACAGACTTTAATGGACATTTAATTCCCAAATACATGGGGTTTTAAAACTATCTTAGATGTTAATTTCTCATTTAAATACATTCTTCTCTGCAATTACCCTCTATGTTGTTTTCAATTTTGTTTAACTTTATTGAGACTTTCAATGGCTAAGTCTAATATCTCTCTTGGTAAATGTCACATTGCACTTGAAAACATATGGGTTATTTTCAGGTATCTTTTGATATTGATTTCTAACATAATTCCACAGTGATAAGAGAACAGATTCTGTATGATTTCAATACCTTTACACCATGAAATTTTTTCACCTTGTTTTATATCCCTGGATATGTTTCAGTATCTCCTAGTTTATAGTCTATGGGAACTTGAATAGAATTTGTATCCTACTGATATGTGAAAATTGTATGAATCTTAATTATGTTGAATTGGTTCATAGCACTCATTTTCAGGTTTACTGTATCCTCCTACTTTTCTGTCCATTCTATTAATTTTTGAGAGTTTGTTATTGAAACTTCAACTAAAAATCTTAATTTACCTACTTAAAAAATAATTGAAATAAAGAGTCAGACATGACTGAAGTAACTTAGCAGCAGCAGTAGAACTATATGTAACTTCGTTTTGTATTTTCCAAGTCTCCTGAAAATGTATTATCATGCTTTCATAATTAAAAAACAAAAAACAAAAAAACACAGGGACTTTAAAATTGATGGTAGGATCAAGAATTAAGCCAGATGAGTGGAGTTGGCATGGAGATAGTGGAATGGGAGGGAATGTTTCAGCAAGGGATGGGCTGGGAAAAAAGTCTTTGAGGTTAAAAAGAGAACAGTCTTATAACTAGTGGGGAGAAATAGGGTAGTTTGGAGGCAAAGACTGGAGAAGATGCACAGGGCCCAGATTATTGTGACTGGAAGATTATGCTAAGTAAGGGATTTTGCTCTCAACCTAAAAGAAACAAGATGGCACTGAAGAGTTTTAAGCTAATGATCGATTTGAACGTGTCGGAAATAAACAAACAGTTTCTGCAAGAAACATCATGGTGATCAGTTAGAAGGCAGTTTCCATGGGTGAAGTCAGCATTACTAATGTCAAGATAAGGAATTTCAGATATGGTAGGTTTTAAGATATTGAATATAATTTGAAGGTAGAATTGTCAAGTTTTAGTGACTGGAAACAACTGTGAAGGGCTATACTCAGACTCCTAGTAGAACAATCGAATGAATCATCAAAAGTAAAAAGGAAAACTGAAATTTTAGGTTCACGAATATATTGTTTTTTGCTGTCCTAGAGTTACGTGGACTAGGTTCTTGGTCATCTATTTCACTTTACTTTAAATCTACAAAGACTCACTGATTCAACTTACAGTATCTTTACTGACCCCTGGTGTTAATCAGATAGTTTGGTTGCAAATAACAGAAACCACTCAAACTAATTCAAGTAAGGGAATAATCTGTAATACAAATTTTCAGGGAAAAAGAAGATTTTTCAGCCATGGTGGTTAGGCTTCACAAGCGCAGGTAAGCCTGCACATGCTTAGATAGGGGAGGGCTGGCATCCTGAAAACATTTTAACAAATGATGGACCATTCAGGGATGCAGTGTTGGTTTTTCATCAGATAATATTAATGATTATTATTTGCCTATTATTACTATTATTTGAGAGCCCTCTTTTAGCAGTTAACAAGAAGTAGCCATTTTTTTCATCTCTATCTTTTCTGTATATCTTTTCTCTTCAGTTTCCTAACCAGCTCTGAGCTCTGGACCCCTGACTCTTTTTCTGAGTTCCCAATTCTAATTCCTGGGAGAGGTTCACTGTGGTAGCTATTGAGTGAAACGCTAATGCTAGGCTACCTCACAAGTTGCTTGTCCACCCTGTAGATCAGTTTCTTCTCTATCATATACCATCCTTGGTCCAGTGATTCCTACCAGAGGGTCCCCATACATGGTTAGAATATTACCCCTTTTGAATAAGGGGTTTTATGAAATGCTTCCTTTGGCAGGAACTGGAGAGATTAACAGTTTCTCTCAAAATAAATCTATGGACAAAGCAGGTACTGTGAGGTTAAAACATTCTGTTCTAGCATATTTCATTAATAATTTTATAGATTTTCTTTTAAGTTTTATTTGTTTTGTGTTTTTTCTTTCCCCCTCTGGGCAATGAATAAGTAGACCCAGGCTGACCATGAAGAACTCGATAACTTCAAAACACCAAAATAGAAAATGAGGCTGAGATGAGATTAGGCTTTAAGATTTAAGATTTTGATTTAAGATTGATTTAAGATTAGGCTGAGATGAGAATGCGGATGCAAGCAAGTGGTGCCAAGGGTCCCTCCAAAGTGGATGACACAGAAGCACCACTATGAAGAGTGTTCCCAGAGATCATTTCTCACTGGGGACCCCTTTTGTACACACAGTCACCTTTGTTTATCACCACATTTCAGGAAAATTTTTTAAAAAATGGACTAGCAATTATTTCCTGTCTCTCTCTTTCACTTTGAAAAGCATGAGGTGTCCTGGTGAGCTCAACATACTATAGTGATGACGACAAAACTTGTAACAGCTAATAATTTCAATAAAATGACCTGTGTAAAGACTGCACTTATTACAATGGGTTAGAAGCACACATTTAAAAATGTTTCTCTCCCTCTTTTCTGCCCTCTTTCTTTCTTCCTCTCAGTTTTCAAAGTCCATGTTTTTTGGACATCCTGAGCTCTCGCATTAAAATCTGCGTGGGTGGATGTGATGAGAAGCAGTTGAATAAACTTCCCTTAGAGCCTCTAAAACTCTTGTAGAGGCTAACAGAGGCCAGGGACTGAACAAATGGTCTGGAGTTAATGAGAGGACCCTGAGTGCTGATATTTAATTCACTGGTCTCACCTTCCCCAAAACATAAAAGGAAATGTTTTCATTAAAAAAAAAAAAAAGAAATCCTGATTAAAGTTTATTGAAGAATTACAATCTGTTATATGTTATAATCTTTGTGTGTAATCATTAAACTGCAGATTTACCCTTTTGCTTATAAGACAAAAACCAAGAGCATTTAAGAAACTTTTTGTGCTTAGTTGCTCAGTCACATCAGACTCTTTGCGACCCATGGACTGCAGCCCACCAGGCTCCTCTGTCCAGGCAAGAACACTGGAGTGTGTTGTCAGGCCCTTCTCCAGGAAATCTTTCCAATCCAGGGATCAAACCCAGATCTCCCTCCTTTCAGGCATATTCTTTACCAGCTGAGACTAGAGAAGCCCTTCAGTGTTCCCTAAGACACTTTAGAGAAAGTGTTCCCTAAGATACACTGATTTTGGTGCCCAAAATAGTCTCTCATTGTTTCCATTGTTTCCCCACTAATTTGCCATGAAGCGATGGGACAGGATGCTATGATCTTAGTTTTCTGGATGTTGTCTTAAGCCAGCATTTTTACTCTCCTCTTTCACTTTCATCAAGAGTCTCTAGTTCCTCTTCACTTTCTGCCATAAGGGTGGTATCATCTGTATCTCTGAGGTTATTGATATTTCTCCCAGAAATCTTGATTCCAGCTTGTGCTTCATCCAGCCCAGCATTTTGCATGATGTACTCTGCATATAAGTTAAATAAGCAGGGTGACATTCTACAGCCTTGATGTACTCCTTTCCCAATTTGGAACCAGTCTGTTGTTCCATGTCTGGTTCTAACTGTTGCTTCTTGACCTATATACAGATTTCTCAGGAGGCAGATAAGGTGGTCTGGTATTTCCATCTCTTAAAGAATTTTCCAGTTTGTTGTGATCTACACAGTCAAAGCCTTTGGTGTAATCAAGAAAGCAGAAGTTGATGTTTTTCTGGAACTCTCTTGCTTTTTCAGTGATCCAATGGATGTTAGCAATTTGATCTCTGTTTCCTTTGCCTTTTCTAAATCTAGCTTGAACATCTGGAAGTTCATGGTTCATGTACTGTTGAAGCCTGGCTTGGAGAATTTTGAGCATTACTTTCCTAGCATGCGAGATGAGTGCTATTGTGCGGTAGTTTGAATATTCTTTGGCATTATCTTTCTTTGGGATTGAAATGAAAACTGACCTTTTCCAGTCCTGTGGCCACTGCTGAGTTTTCCAGATTTGCTGGCATATTGAGTGTAGCACTTTCCCAGCATCATCTTTCAGGATTTGAAATAGCTCCACTGGAATGCCATCACCTCCACTAGCTTTGTTTGCAGTGATGCTTCCTAAAGCCCATTTGACTTCACCTTCCAGTATGTCTGGCTCTAGGTGAGTGATCACACCATCATGGTTATGTAGGTCATGAAGGTCTTTTCTGTATAGTTCTTCTGTGTATTCTTGCCACCTCTTCTTTATATCTTCTGCTTCTGGTAGGTCCATGCCATTTCTGTCTTTTATTGTGCCCATCTTTGCATGGTATGTTCCCTTGGTATCTCTAATTTTCTTAACGAGATCTCTAGTCTTTTCCATTCTATTGTTTTCCTCTATTTCTTTGCATTGATCACTGAGGAAGGCTTTCTTATCTCTCCTTACTATCCTTTGGAACTCTGCATTCAAATAGGTGTTTTCTTCTTTGCCTTTAACTTCTCTTCTTTTCTCAGCTATTTGTAAGGCCTCCTCAGATAACCATTCTGCCTTTTTTCAACAAAATACTCAATTCCTGCTTTCCAAATATCAGTTTGCCTAACAAATATGCAGATAACAGAATGAGACAGAAATTGATGGATAGGACTATAGGTTCAGGTGATGAATGCAATGCAGCAGATTGGTGTTATCTCATAAACTGGAGGCTTGACAGAATTAAGCCTGACTTGAAAGAAATACTAGACATTGGTAAAGAAATTATAGAGCCTGAAAAAAATAATTTATTTTGTATGTTTCTTTTCATTATGAACATTTGTTTCCGTAGTTCTTGCGAATAGTAGGCATTCAAAATGTGACAATTCTTTTCCTTTGGCTGCTTTCTCTCAATTCTCTCAGTTCTCTATATTTTATTCTGGGATGTATTTTTCAAACATTTTTTCACCACTCACATAAAAATCAGTTTCAGTAGCTTAAGATATGCTGACGCCATCCGCTTAAAATGTAGTGAAGTTTACTACACACATTTCTTATAGTATGTGATGGTGGTTTACTTATTACTCTTCTTGCTAGATATACTTGAGTATCTCTAAAAAGAACACTTAGGCCTTGAAGACTGTGGTAAAAATACATACACACCAGACTAATTTTATTCTATAGTGTGAACTAAGAAAGAATATGAGAATATAAATTTCTGAAATCAGAAAATAAAAGTGCAAAATATATTTACTTGGGTTTTGCTGGTGCATGAAATAATTCATACAATTTTTTTCTTTTTGTGATTTAAGAATTCTTAAAGGGAACAGTGATGCAGACAACTGAGTTCAGCCATGGTAATGGCATTAAGTGGGGAAGCAGTTTATATCAGGTTACATTCCTTGGGAAATGGTGTCATTTTTTGAGAGCACTAAATTTAAAATTTCTCTTTTCCACTGATTTTAGGGAGTTCTTACCTAAACATAATAATGTTCCTTTGATAAAAGAAAAGAGAAGTAAGACATATTTGTGGAAAACTGAAAGTGAATTTCTTTCTGTTGTAAGAGCATAAAATTTGCTGAATTATGTAAACATTGTTCCTATGACTTTCATTTAACTTTATTAGACATTAAATTTTAAAATATCAATTCTCAGTATTTAAGTTGCCTTCGTATAAAAACCTAAGGAGATTCTGGTGGCTCAAATAGCAGTTAGAACTTGGAATGGCTTCACGGATTTAACATCTGCTTCAAATTATGAAAGTATTTGATTTAGATTCTGATGTTATTAGAATTAGATTGCTGGTGTATTTTTAAAATTTCCATTACAGATTAATTCTTGCTAATTTTAAGGTAAAGATATCTGAACAATCTTATTTCAACTATAAGATTATGAAAATTAGTGAGTGAACAATTTATCATTTATGTATAGAATTAGAGTGTCTCTCTCAATATGCCTTCTTGCAACTCAGTATTTATCTATAAAATATGTAATGTACAACTGTATGGACATTTTCTCTTCATTTATTAGTTAGATTTTCAGGTCACTTAATGACATTCATTATGTAATATGAAATCAGATAAAATTAGCATCTCTACCACAATATCTTCAACCAGAGTTTGTAGCCATACCATATGGATAGTATATAATTGAACCAAATGCTGTAATACCTTGACTAAGCCAAAACAAGATCACACTCAGGTATAGTTAGAAGGCTTGTCCTGGTTACCCAGATTGGTTTTTATGAATAGCATGTCTTGTTTTGGCTTGTGCAGTATCCTTCCTCTTTATATCTGGTAAGTACAGTTCAGTTCAGTTCAGTCGTTCAGTCATGTCCGACTCTTTGTGACCCCATGAATCGCAGTACACCAGGCCTCCCTGTCTATCACCATCTCCTGGAGTTCACTCAAACTCATGTCCATCAAGTTGGTGATGCCATCCAGCCGTCTCATCCTCTATTGTCCCCTTCTCCTCCCGCCCCCAATCCCTCCCAGCATCAGAGTCTTTTCCAATGAGACAACTCTTCACATGAGGTGGCCAAAGTATTGGAGTTTCAGCTTTAGCATCAGTCCTTCCAAAAGAACACCCAGGACTGATCTCCTTTAGAATGGACTGGTTGTATCTCCTTGCAGTCCAAGGGACTCTCAAGGGTCTTCTCCAACACCACAGGTCAAAAGCATCAATTCTTCGGTGCTCAGATTTCTTCACAGAACAGTGGTAAGACCAACCCTAATTCATTTAGACATGGTTGTTCATGTTCTCCTCCCTAAAATCCTGCTCCTTATCCCAGTCTATGTGCTAATTGAGAACTCTTTAAAGAGGGATTAATTGCTACCAGTCAAGCAAGAGATGCCAGCCAGAAGTGTTTGGGAGGAGAGCAGAGATTTAGTTTTCTCTCTTCTCCAGCCTCTTCCTACTGTATTTAACTCCTGCTCTAGTTTCTAAGGGGCTTCCCTTGTGGCTCGGCTGGTAAAGAATCTGCCTGCAATGTGGGAGACCTGGGTTCGATCCCTGGATTGGGAAGATACCCAGGAGAAGGGAAAGGCTGACCACTGCAGTATTCTGGCCTGGAGAATTCCATGGACTGTGTGGCCCATGGGGTCATGGGTTTGGATATGACTGAGTGACTTTAAATAAAAATTCCAGCTCCTGAGTCCCTGCCTTTGTTATACCAACTTTAGCTTAGAACTAATAACTTTTGGACAAGCCTCTTTAGTTCTGCAAGAAAGAGATTATCTTTGGTCTAAACTGGCCTGTCTAAAACCAGAGCAATAAGAGCATATAATATTTCTAAAATAGGCCTTTCTCTTGGAAATATTAATCCTCTTTGACTGAGTCAAGTTAACATATACTCCATACATACTTCTCACCAAAGGGACAGGTAGAGGACCCAGGCCAGGCCACCAGATAATGGTTCATGTCCAAGGAGATTAATTTAAAGAGGACATTGTTACTCAAAGCAGACATTAAGAATTCTCCCAAAGATTTGGTACATGGATGTTGAAGACCTATTTTTCTGTTGTACTGAAAGCTGTAAGAACAATATAAGCCGGAGATATATGTTGCCATTATTTCATTTTATTTTGCTTTGTTTTATTATTATCATGGCTGAGCAGGGAATTGAGATAGGTACATTCTGACTAGGGAGAGCTTGGCATACCAAAGTAACCAGCTTGGTCTTAATTCTAGTGGAGAGCTACTTGATATCTTTAAATAGAAGAGAGAGATGAGCAAATTAGTATTTGATATTCATCACTTTATCCATTTTGTTGCAAAAATGTCTTTATCAACTAAGAGTGATTTTAATAATGCCAGAGATGGCAAAGTTGATAAACATAACTTATGTCATAAGAGCAACTTATGACACAATATAAAAAATGAGTTTTGAAATATATTTTGAACAAATAGTGTATACTTTTATAGAAAATATATTCTCATTCTACTGATTACTGACTGTAATTGTGGTTACCTATCCTACATATCAAGTATTTTCAATATTGGCATGTTAACATTTTTTAAGACAATTTTTTTTAGAGTGTGACCATCTTTTCAATTCATGAGAAGCTCTCTTCTGTGACAGGAAATAATCTACAAACAGATCTGGATTGAGACATTGAATAGCTGGATCTACAGTGCTTAAATTTAGTATACCCTTGAATTTTTAGTTAATTGGCAAAAGAAATTTCTATTTCTGTGAAAACATAATTTGAAATGTCTATCATTTGTAGCAGAAAAACTTCTGTTTACCACATGTAACAAAAATCACATTAAACCAAGTCTACAGATTCATATTTGTATGTTTATTTTACTTACTGATTAAGCAATGATTGGAAAGATTCATGTATTCAGTTTAATGCTTCATGCAGTCAATTTTATGCTTTTAGCATTAGAGATATCTAAACTTAATTGACTCAACTGCTAGGCAAGTCAAGATATTGTTTGGAGACCAAATTTTTTTTTTTCCCCCTACAAAGAAGGTCAACTGTTTTTTATTATTGTGTCTGGGTTAGAGATGCTTTTAATCTCTGTGGTTTACTCCTTGCAGAAGGATACTGTCCTTAAAACTGCAATCCCAAGATTCTTTGGTCAATAACATAGAAGATAGTACCAAGAATAGCATATATAGGTGTTAACTGATAGGCTGGCTAATGGAAAGGCTCTTAAAAGTACAGACATGAATAAGAAGAAAAAAGTAAGCAGATTTTTGAGGAAGTAGGTTTAATTGTTCTGCTAATGACATCTGCCATCTATATTGTGTTGCCATGTTCATTTTATTCAGCTTTAATCTTTTTCCTTAAGCAGCTGTTAATAACCACTATGTATTTTTACAGGAAAAGTGACTTTGAAGGTTGACTAACAATCATTTCAGTTTTTAAGCATAACTTTCTCAGGAAGGGAGAAGGCCAAAACATTTAAACCTAATCGAATATAAACTGGTATTTCTCTTTCTTCCCTCTAAGCTTATTCAGAGCCACTCCATTTCTCATGCACCACTGGGGCAGGATGCATAATGACTAACAGCCTGGCAGAGACTCGAGACATGTGAACTGTGCACCCTAGCCACAGCCAGTTAGCCTGGAGCAGACACCAAGGTTTACTGTCTTTGCAGTTTCCTGGCCTCCACCAGTAAGAGGTGTCATGGCTCTCACCAGACTTCTTAGCTAGACTATTCATGAATTCCATATTTATAGGCATTTCATAGCAAGAGGCCTTATTGTATAAGTCCATGGCCAGAGAAGACTCACTCATAATGCAATTAGAAGAGAGTCACATTATTTTATGGTTATGTTAGGCTGCAAAACAGAGTCCACGTGTCCCTCTGTTTGTCATTATACTCATATATAAACAGGCATGAGGACAGGAAAAAGTATTTATAAACTTTGTTGTGTGTCCTGAAGTTACCAGCTTAGAAATGAGAATGCTGGTTTAGCAGAGGCCTGGTGACTTAAGAACAGTCTCAACTTGGAGCCAGCCTTGATCAAGTCTCCTCGTTCAGCTTTTGAGATCATTTAACAAAGAAGCATTCCTCATACAAGTGGAGAAAATTCTTATTCTGACCCATATTTATTTTGTTTTCTTTAGCCATCACTCTCATGGAGAGGACCCTTGAGTTTTCCTGGTCTTGACATTGGAGACCAAAAATGAGAAGCAACTCCTCTGGGGTCAGTTTGGAAGTCCTACCCACTCCTCCTTATTCTGGTCTTCCAGGATCCAAGTTTCCCCATTTTCAGTAGGAGCACACCTAGGTCTAGACTTTCCAAAATTGTCCAGGTACAACAGAGTGGAGACTAAGACAGTTCATTCGCATTCAGGGTTCACTTTTTAATGCATACAATACCTTGTAATAAAATCTAGAAATCTAGTAGAGAGTCATTTAGGATTCCTAGTATTCTTGTGATTTGTCCCCCATAATACTTTAGGAGATATTGTTTTGGATTTTGAAAGACTTATTTGTAAAATGTACTACTTCACTTGAAATTGATTCAAATAGTTCATACTTTGTTATAGCATCAATAAAACCCAGCTTGAGATACCAGTAGGTAGAGGGAAGAAACACTGCATATTCATTTTCTGCCAGTGGGAAATTTTACATCAATAATTGTCCCAAAGGGACTAGAATCTTACCTTAAGCTCCCTAATTGCTTCACTCAGAAGCCTGAAAGATATGTCTTTATGATTCCTTTGAGTCACCCTCTAAAATGATGACATTAATAGAGCAGATCGAAAATACAAATGTCATGCATAATATCACAAAGACTAACATCTCCAGTGTTTCTGGATTGCTAAGAGAAATGCTTCATTTACTGCAGGAGTAGCACATTCCTAGACTTCTGTTTTTGCTAACAAGTTGATAGAGGTCTGGTTTATCTGCATGTTGATATCCATCACTGGTCTTCTGTTTCTGTGTGTGTTTATCAACTTAAAAGAAAACAATTTTTTCCTGAAGATCCCTAAAGAATTTCCTGACCTTTAAACTACCACAAGATGAGAGGGTAAGCCTAGAAGTGTAGCCAGTTTGGGTGTACAGCCATAATAAGATCCCCAAATAGAAGCAGAGGGTTTCACCCCACCCCTCAACTAAGGACAATAATTCCTAGCCTAGGTTCTCTCTGTTCATTCCATGGAAACCACTAGGTTCTGTGAAACTCATCAGTGACTTAGATGCAAGACTAGCATGAAAAGTAATCAATATTTCTTTGATTCCCAGCATCACAGAGTTTTTCCAGGATCATCTTCCCTTATTCTCAAAATGTGATGTTAGTCAATACCCAATTAAGTAGTTATAATGTAACCCTAAGATAAATAAGATATTTCTTCCAGTTGTGAAATGAATAAGGCATAGGGATCTATCATATAGCATTCTGAAGACTGTAAGTAATACTGTATTGGATATTTGGAAGTTGCCAAGAGTATAGATCTCGAAAGTCCTTATCCCAAGAAAAAAACATTTGTGACTATCTGTGGTGACAAATGTTGATTAGACTTATTGTGGGGATCATTTTGCAATATATACAAATATCAAATCATTATGTTGTGCACCTGAAATGAACAATGTTATTATACCTCAGTGGAAAAAAATACATTTCTAACATGCAGTCCTTCAAAATATAAAAATTTTATATTAGAAAATAAAAATATAGTAAAATGAACAAAGTGTAAAGTTTAAAGAGCAGAGAAAAGAATAAAAATGCACAATGAAAACAAAAGGAGTGAATCAATAAAATTAAAAGTAGAGATCAATCAAATATACAATATAAAAAATAGTGAACAAAACCAATATGCTTTTTCTGTAAAGTTTAATGAAATAGACTGTAGGAAAAATAAGAAGGCCCACTATCAACATCACAATTTAATATGGTACTGGAAGTCCTAAATGATCCAATGAGTCAAGAAAAATGCAAGCTATATGTCATTAAAGAGTGTGTGTATATCAGATACACGTGTGTTTCAGGTATCTGTATCTATATCTATATCTTCCTCTGAATGAAAGAAAAAACAAAAATGATAGTTATTTGAAAGTAAGTAACTTAGAAACCACTGAAATAATAAGATAATTCAGAAGGGCGATTGAATAAAAGACATTAATATATGAAAATCAGTAAGATTCCTATGCATCAATGATAATCAGTTAGAAAGTTTTATGCCAAAGTCCTATTCACAAAATCATAAATTACTCAGACATAGATATAGCAGGAACTATGTGTGACTACCTGAAAGAAACTGTAAGCTGTTGCAAAGAATTTCCTCCCTAGCTGCCGTAGATACTTAGACAAATAGAAGAGGCAGATCATGGTTTATATAGACTCAACTCATGAAGGTGCTAATTTTTGAGAAAATTAATAATCAAATTCAATATAACAATGAAAATCACAATAATATTTTTCATATACAGTGATAAGCTTATTCTTAAGACTATATGGACATGATGCATAAAATAAATAAGAAAATTTTGAAGATGAACAGTTATTCCAGATATTAATCATATTACAAATCTGTGCTTTATGTAGACTAGTGTTAGGACAGGCAAATACAGAAGAAAAAGTAGAAAACAATGGACTCCAGAAATATTCCTATATATTAGATAATACAATTTATGATAAAGAAGATTTTTAAAATCAAGAAGCAAACAGTAGATACTTTATTTAATGTTCTGGGAAAATTGACCATCTTTTGGAAAAAATTAATTCCAATCCATAGTTAACAGTATACATAAAGATAACATGAAGAACTATGTGTAAACTTTAACTAAATAAAACTATAATGTTATTATAGGAAAATCTAATAGATGTTAGTCACAAAAGGAACCAAAAATATATGAATATTTTCTCAGCTTCACTGACAATCAAGGAAATATTAACATAATAGAGATTTTTAATTCCTTCAGAATATTGTTTGTAAGATATTTTGAATCTTTTTTATACTCAACTTTCACAAGTCAATTGGTTAGTATTTCTCAAAATCAGGAGTACATATATCCTTACATCCAACAATTCCAATTCTGGTGTAAGTTAAAGAAGTAGTTACTCATTTGTGCAGAAGTGTAAGAGTACTTTTAATGGTAAAATGAGGAAACATGGTAACTGTCCAACATAAAGAGGTAGTTAAGTAAATTACAGTGGTGTCATACAGTGTGGTGCTATGCGTTTAAAAGAAGTGAGCCAAATACCTATAGACATTGACATAAAAATATCCCCTAACATAACGGAGAAGGAAGTTTCAGAATACTGTATTTAATGTAATGTTATTTATGGAATATAAAAGACATTTCTTTACTTGAAAATATATATGTGAATGTGCAGGAAGAGGACAAGAAGGTGGAAGAATGCATCACATAGGTTAAAACTTTCACCTCTGGGAGGAACATGGGGTTGAAGACGAGAAAATTGAGAATGTCATATATTTTTTCTCTGGATATGTCTTTATTCTTTGAATCTTGTGTAGCAAGTATTATTTATGTACCATTTGTATAATTTTAAAATGTTTCAAATAAATTTTTAAAAACATCTAAAGAAAGGCAGATGAAGGCTCGGAGTAGGAGAAAGATACTTAATCACAAGGAAAAAGATCATGGTTAGAAAATAAAAATCACACAAGGAGGGTGGAAAGTTTGGTTTATTAGATAAGATAATTACCAGTTTGAAAGTCAATGTAATTGTTGGGAGATTATGGAAACACAAATAAGTTATAATTTGATGAAATGAAAAGTATTTCGGAAGGCTGGCTGTAGAGGGATACTGTGCAGAAATAGAGAGGAAGATGGTTTAAAGGGGACAAGTTTAAGGCACACACCATTGAGCATATATACTGAACATTACTTAAAATCGTTCCTAAAAAGTGAGGCAAGGTAACAGTTGTGGGGATGGAGAAATTTTTAAGAAAAGAAAAGATAAAATTTTTATGAAGTATAATTTTTAAAAATTCATCTTATGGATTGTACTTCTGGTGTCAATGAAAAGACCATATATCCTCTATTGAATTGTCTTTGTACCTTTGTCAAAAAATTGGTTGAGCATGCTTGTGTGTATCTGGTTCTGGGCTCTCTATTTTGTTTCATTAATTTATATGTTTCTCTCTCTGCCAACTACCACTGTTGATTACTACAACTATTTAATAAGACTTGAAATAGAGTAGACTGATTTATACCACTTTATTCTTCTTTAAAAATTATTTTAGCTCTTCTGTCCCTTTGTCTTTTCATGTAACATGTAAGATGATCTTACCTATTTCTTCAAAAATCTTGCTGAGATATTGATAGAAGTTACAATGAACCTATCAATTTGGGAAGAATTGACTCCTTTATGGCCTGGTGGGATACAAGTCCCAGCTTCCTACTTAGCCTTCTCTCCTATCTCCCTGTTACAAGTGGAGAGAGAGAATGGGGCTGAGATACCTAGTTATTGTTTGGTGAGGCTGAGATTCTAAGATCTCTGTTCAGCTTTGTGGGTGTGGATTAAGATGGAACCATAGTTTTCTTATGTTGTATTTGCCTGCCATAGAGTGGTGTTATTGTTGCTGTTTAGTCACTAAGTCATGTTTGAATCTTTTGCGACCCCATGGTCTATAGCCCGCCAGGCTCCTCTGCCCATGGGATTTCCCAGGCAAGAATACTGGAATGGGTTGCATTTCCTTCTCAAGGGATCTTCCCAACTCAGGGATTGAACCCATGTCTCCTGCATTGGCAGGTTGATTCTTTACCACTGAGCCACCAGGGAAGCCCTGTCATAGAGTAGTTGTTATCTAAAGTCTTCTGTCTTGCTGGCTACCTATTTCCTGGTACCTTGTCCAGAGATAGAATGCTCTTCCTGGGGATTTTTTTGGTCTGTACTCATTGAGGTTTCCAGGTTGCTGTCTCTTCCAGCTCCTACTCTGGGGTATATGAGGCTCCTGTGTTTTCCCTTAGGTCCTGAGGTCCCTAGCTGGTCTGCCTTCCAATCTCTACCTTTCAGATTCTTCCTAGTATGTTTTATATATAACATCTTGGATTTTTAGTTGTACTTGGTAGGAGGAATATGGGAAAAGTCAAGTTTTTCAAAGGAGGCTGGCTTCTATTAATGATACCTTCAAAAAGAAGGGCTGCCTATGACCTGGCATTTGAAAAACTCTTCACAAGTTTTATGCCACAATTTCTGCACCCGTATCTGACTTTAAACAATCTGCTTAATCCCAAGCATCTTCTAGGAAGATACCATCCATCATACCAGACTCTGGTGGTTTTGCGCTTTGGCCAAACACACTGAGAACTATCGTTTAGAGTTAGACCACCCAAGATATTTTTGCTTCTATGGTTAACCATCTTTGAATTCAAGTTTCTTGGGGTTAAAAGGGTATTCACATTCTGAACACATTAATGTTTCCAATTTTCTATATTCTTACCCCACATTGATACTACAGACACTGGGTTCTCTCTGTATATACACTAGGTAGTTTGGACTCCAACAATAGTTTTTTAGCTTTAAATTCATCAGAGTCACCTATTTTATTTTTTACCATGGTATTTATTATTTCTCCTGAATTTTATTTATTGGGGAATAAATATAAAAATGCTCTGGGTATCTGGTAGCCAGTCAGTTGACTACCATGCCTAGCAAATTACAGGAAAGAAATGAACCAGAACTATGAGTAGAGCAAGGTGGAAATATTTTTTTCACTATAATTTATGTTGACTTAGAGAATCTTTACATAGCTCCATCCTACTTGGTTCCAGATGGATTATAGTTCTCTGTGAACCAGGATGCAGGCATAGTATAATTTATAGCCTGTTTCGGCTTGCATTGATAAAGAAAATGTTATCTTCCTTCTTAAAAAAAATATAGGCTGCATAGATTATGCCATTGTTTATGGAGGATAAACTTGATGTCAGTCCTTACCTTGCAGAATCTGCTTTTCCATGTACGTAAACTGATGTTCTTTTATTAAAAATACCCTAAGATAGACAGTAGCAGTGATATTGGAGAACAAAGCATCATGACTGTTTGAAAGCAAAGCAACAAATTCATCTTTTGAAATTATTTTAGGTTTAAGGAAAAAAATCTTATTTTGGATTTAGCTGGGATATTTTTGTTTTAGTTCAGTTCATCTAAAAATGTGCACTTATTTTTATTAAGTACTGTGATCACAGTTTAAAGAGTTAAATCCTATTATACAGCTTGCAATGATAAAAGTACTTCAAGTCTTATTCCCAGAGTCTGTTATTACACTTACAATTTGGATTTTTAGAATTAGTAGAACTCTGAAACTCTTCTCAAAATAATTAAACACTATAGGTAACCAATGAGTTCTGTTTTTCCCACCCAAATATCCCTATTTGAGTATCAGCCATTTTTGTCCCAGATCATTCCTTCCAATAAATCACCCTGACATGCCTGTTTGTCATCTACATTCCTCATCCCCTGAATCCTGAATTCCTCTTTCTTGGTTTACACACTTTATTTTGGTGGTCCGCATGCTCTGGTAGCTTCTTGAGCAAGAGTTGGTAAGAGGTACAGTTGTTGTTGTCTATATACTTTAGTCTGCTTGTGTGGAGTATCTTACCTTAGGTAGATAATTATTTTCACTCAATTTCAAAGGCGTCTCTCTACTGTCGACACCTAGCATAGTGGCTGGTACAGAGTAGGTATTAAATAAATCATTGTTGAATGTTTTCTAGCTTGCAGTATTCCTATCTTGAAAAATCCAATACCATATGCCATTCTAATGATTACTTGTTCATATAATACCTTGCCTTTCTGTTTGGAAACTTTCAGAATCTTCCCTTTATCTCTAGAGATCTTATTTTTTAAAACTTTAAACTTTTTATTTTGTATTGGGTTATAACTGATTAACAATGTTATGATAGTTTCAGGTGAACAGCAGAGAGACTCAGCCATACATATACATGTATCCATTCTCTTCCAAACCCCACTTCCATCCAGGATGGCACAGAACATTGAGCAGAGTTCCATGTGCTATACAACAGGTCCTTGTTGGCTATCCATTTTAAATACAGCGGTGTGTACATCACGTTCCCAAAGTCCTTAACTATCTCTTTCCTGTACAGTGTTTCTCTTTCTCTGACTGACTTTATTCACTATGACACTCTAGGTCCGTCCATGTTGCTGCAAATGGCATTGTTTCGTTCTTTTTAATGTCCAAGTAATATTACTCTGTGTGTGTGTGTGTGTGTGTGTGTGTGTGTATCACATCTTCTTTATCCATTACTCTGTCAGTGGACGTTTAGGTAGAGATCTTATTCTTTTCAATAAAGTACATTGGTTTAGATTTTTAAAAAACTTATTCTGCTGTGAATTCATCAGTTCAGTTCAGTTCAGTTGCTCAGTTGTGTCCAACTCTCTGTGACCACGTGGACTGCAGCACACCAGGCCTCCCTGTCCATCACCAGCTTCTAGAGCCTACTCAAACTCGTGTCCATTGCATCGGTGATGCCATCCAACCATCTCATCATCTGTTGTTCCCTTCATAGAGCATTCATTGAGCCTTTTTATAGAGAGATATATGGATTTGTTTTATTATGGAAGATTACTGATGGACAGAGAGGCCTGGCATGCTGCAGTCCACGGGATCACAAAGAGTCGAACATGACCGACTGACTGAACTGAATGATTGTATCATATTTGTTTTTAGTTTTGGTAATTTCCCATTTTCCATTCCTTTAGTCCCTTTTACTATAACTTTTAGTAGTAGAATACTGAATTTCTTGAATAGATTGTCAATGTTTAAAATCCTTCTCTCAACATTTTTGTTTGGACATTTAATTCTTTCTAGGCAATATTTCCATTTTATCTTTCAATCCTCTGTTGTACTTTTAAAATACTTTTATCAATTTTCAAACTACCAAGAACTCTTTCATTTTAGGTGTCAACTCAAGCAACATCTCATCTGGGGCTATACATTTGTGAGTTGTCCACATAGATGGAGTTTAAAATCTTGAGACTAGCTGGAATCACCAAGGAAGTCAATGGAGATAGATAAAAGAAATCCAACTACTAAGGCATTCCAAATTTTAGAGTTCATTTTGATGAGGAAGAACCAAGATAGGTAACAGGCCTGTGAGCAAGGGAGAAGGAGCACAAGAGGGTGTGGCGTCTTGGAAATCAAGGGCGAAAGTGTTACGTGTGACAACTGCCACTCGTAAGCCAAGTGAAGTGAGAACTGAGAATTGACCACTGGACTTAGCAATAAAGAAGCCATTGACTCAGGGGGTTCTCAAAGTCATGCCACTTAAATACAGAAGTTGGTGGCAAAACCATGAATGCAGCAAGGTTAGGAATGAATAGGAGGATGCATATTATAGCAGAAATTATACCCAATCCCTTTGCCATGTAAGAGAGCAGAAACAGATCTGTGGAAGGGAAGTGGTGGACATAGAGGTTTTTCTGGAAAAGTGGGGAAGCAAATGCTTCCCAGAGAATGGCAAGCACCACAAAAGCTGTGGAAACTCAATGACTTCCAGGCAGGAAGAGTTTTAAAAGATGAAATAGAGCATAATATTTAAATGACATGAAATTTTCACCAAAAAATACTATATTTATCAAAATAATTGTTCCTATAGTCATGATTTTGCTGAGTACTATCAAGCTAATGCAAAATAGAAAGTGAATTTGGATGTCTTAGCTTGTGATATGTTTTTCATTAAACTTAACTACTATTAATCAGTATTTAATTATCCTGACTTTTTGCAAGTTTCTGCTACAAAGTGCTTTCAGATGTTGAGAGGGGACTTTCTTGTTTGATAAATCTTTGTCTTGACTATGCAAGGAGTCCGTTTCCTATAAGGATGTGAGCCACCTACTTTTATGGAATAATACTCTTTTATTATTCAACTCCACTTTCAACTTCTTCACTCTTTTTGCAAGATTGGCAACAGAGGATGCTAGTTTTCTTAGGGATATATTTATACTTAGGTTATGATGATTTCTTCCTTTTTATTTTTGAGGAAAGCCTTTCACTGTGCTTTGTAAATATGCCATTTTATTTTAACTGGGAGAATCTGGTATTAAAAGAGCCAAATTTTCTTCTATGGAAAACTTTCAGGCTTAGAGTCAGCATAGTGGAACCATTCTGTTTTAAGTTGTTTTTTTTTTTTTTTTTTAATTGAGTGAAAGATTCTTTTAATTCTATAGTGCTTTACAATTTCCAAAAGTTTCAGGAACATGATTCCATATATTCCCATATGTTATGCCCAGAGTCCGAGTCCCCAAAGCTGAGACAATAAGACATCCACAGCAATGCAAAGGCATAAAGGGGTTTATTGCTAGCTTGAGTTAGGGCCCAGGTCTCATCCAGCACAGTGGAATCCGACAAGAGCCCCGAGCTCTGAATCACATCTACTTTTATACAGACGATTCTTTGTTCCTGTAACAGCATAGCTGATTGGCTAAACCATATGTGTGTGCAGGACTTATAACCTCGCATCCCTATCCAGATTGGCTCAGGTCTGGCGCGGGCGGGGGACTACGGGGATTTTTTCTGATTGGTCGAGCTACACTGCCTGCGGGAGTTCCCAGTGCCTCAGCTTTCCTAGAGACTAAACCTCAGGCCTAGCCTGCCCCTTAGAGCCTGTCCTGGCTCCAGTTTGCTCCTAACACCATAAAAACCCTTTTTTCCTCCTATACCCCTTTATTGCCCCTCCCTCCATCCCACTTCCCTCTGGTAACTACTAGTGTGCTCTTTATATCTGTGAGTCTGGTTTGTTGTTGTTTTTGCTGTTTTATTCACTAGTTTATTGGTTTTTTTATATTCCACATATTAGTGATATCATATAATATTTGTCTTTCTCTAATATGTCACTTTTAGCATAATGTCCACCATGTTCATCCATGTTGCAAATCTCAAATTTTCATTCCTTTTTATGACTGAATAGTATTCTATTGGATATATACACCACATCTTCTTTATTCATTTATCTGTTGATGGACTTTTAGGTTGCTTACATAACTTGGCAATTTTAAATAATGTTAGCAGAACCATTTTTAAACAGAGCTCTCCTTTCATAGCGAAGTCTCCAAGAGAATGTGGTGACAGGTATGGAAAGAATACAGTATTGGGTGAATTACTGAAAGGCTCTGAGTGTCACTTTCTCCTAGTCCCAAGGCCTCCTGCCTTTTCTGTCCATGTACTTTGGCTGAGCCCTTTGTTTTAGTATGTGGCAAGCCTCAAAGTCCTTTCCAATGAGCTGCCTCTTGGCAGCAGGTGGCCAGAGAGGATGAGGAACAGATGATTGTATAGCATCACCAACTCAATGGACATGAACTTGAGCAAACTCCAAGAGATATTGAAGGACAAGGAAGCCTGGCGGGCTGCTGTCCCTGGGGTCACAAAGAGTCAGACACCACTTAGTAGCTGAACAACAACAACAATCCTCAAAGTGTCTATAGGCTTGTATCTCTGCCAATTTTCCTCTGAGATCCAGTTATTCCTAGCATACATTTAAAACACTTTAAAATCTTCATTTAACCTGATCTGCAAAGCCTTACATGTTCCATCTCTGCATCCTCTTTTACCCTATTCTGCACAGAATTTGGAAACTATACATTAGTCCTATACTCTCCTCATGAGAGCCTTCCTAGGTGCACTGGCTTGCTGTTTTTGGCTATTGGTTACCCAAGTGGGATTCTGGCACTCATTCTTATTTCAACTAGTAATTGAAAAGAAGTAACACCATATCAACTTGCTTTCTAGCTATGACAATGTTTCATGTGGTTACCCTTAAATATTACAAGGAAATAATATTACTTCACACAGCTATTCTTTCCTAACTTGTACTAATTCTTTGTCAGAAAGTATTTCAAATACCAGTTTGTGAAACATCAGTGATTGTATGCAAATAAGAGAACACACACATATTCAACACTAGGGAGAACACTGCCAAAGGCATTTCCTCCTTCTCTTTTCTCAAGCCCAGGAGATAATCACCTATTCTGGAGATCCTTTCATTCTAAATGGATTATTTTATAGTCATTTCATAGGGCCATGGTAAGAAAGAACCATAAATGAGATGGCTTAAAATGAAAGATATTTATTGTCTCACAATTCTGAAGATCAGAAGACTGAAGGCACAGGGTCACCAGGGCCATCCTTCCTCTGAAATCTGTAGGAGAGATTTTCCCCCGGCCTCTTTCTAATTCCAGTAGCTTGCCAGGAATCCAAGGCGGCCCTTGGCTTGCGGTAGCAGTGCTTCAGTCTCTGTTTCCAACATCACTCAGACATGGGCAGGGTGGTAGACTTCTTTACATATGAAATAAACCAACCAGGATAGTAAGTGTACTTTAAAGAAAACCAATGCAACTTTTTTTTTTTTTCTGGCTCTAAAAACAAATAAACTTCTTGAAAAAGATATGAAACAGCTCTTAAAAGGATCAATGGGTTGACCAGAGTGTAAGGGATTCTTAGCCTAGGGACTGAGAACTAAGTGGAGCATGGCGGCTGGATTTTACTCAGATGCTATTTAAATTAACTTCCACTAAATTACTGTTTACATTACTTTTTATGATATTACATGGATGAAAAAAGAGACAAGGTCGAAGTTCCACTCATGGTAAAGGTTCTGATAGACAGCCTCACCCTCTCCAGACATCTGAGACCCCGAATGGTAACACTCTCAATGTAAAATTACATTGGGGAAAATTAATCCCCAGTCATGGACCTAAAAGGAAAGTCAACCCTTTCAAACAGAGGAGCTGAATGGGAGGAAAAACAAGACTGTTGAGAGTTAAAGCCACAAACCAAGAGAATACCTAATTACACAAAAATACATGGGTGGTCAAAAATCTCAAACCAAGAATTTAATTTAGAGAGATCCCAAATCGTTGATGTCCCAGAGACCACCTGGCAGAAGCAAATGCAAATCTCTGCAAAAATCCATTGTCTTGCCAGTCCCCAGTGACTTTCTATAAGAAACCCTAAGGCAATTAAGAAGCCCACAAACAAAAATAACTATACAAACACCATGAGGAAGAACCAGCAGGAACAGACTCTCAAGAATTTTAAGGACAATGAAATAAAAGACACAATATACAAAATACATTTGATCTCTTCTATTTCATTGAAAATGTGTGTAGGGTATGAGGAACTATAGCAAATGACCAAGTACCTTTGAAAAATAACCAAGTAAAATTCTAGAAATAAAATATATAATTGGAATAAAAATGTTGAAGGATATTTTTAATAGAAAACTCCGTGACTAAATACAGATTTGGTGAGTTGAAGATTAAATCTGAAAAAACAAAGAGGCAAAGAAATAAAAAGATTAAGAGGCATTGTGAGAACATGTGAAAAATATAGCATTTGTCTAATTGGAATCTAAAAAGAAGAGAGCATAGAGTAGGGGCAGTATAAGAATAAAAAATGTACAGGAATCTTCCAAAATTAAAGAAAGAGATCTCAGTATCAGATTCAAGAATCTAAACAAATCTCAGGCAGATTAAATGAGAAGAAATCCACACTTGACAAATATTGGTGAAACCAAAGATCACTGAAAACTAAGTATAGGTCTGTTAAAACAGTGTCAGAAAAAGAATAAGTTAAAAGAGGGTAAGAAAAAAAAGCATAGATTATATCTGAATATTCATCAGCAATAATTATTAAGAAATGGAACAACCTGAACAAGAACAACATAAAATAAGAATCCCAAATGGCCAAAACGGCACATGAAAAGATGTTTGGTGTCATGGGAAATACAAATTTAAAACAAATTAAGATACCATTATGTTTCTACCAGATTAAAAAAAAAAAAAACAACTAAAAGTCCAGCAATACCAGGGAATAGCAAGGGTGTAGAAAAATGAGAACATTCATACATTGCTAGCGGGAGTATAAATTGACCTGCTCAACTTGGAAAATAGTTTGTCATTACCTGTGAATATGAAAACATTGTCTAATCTGTCAGTTCAGTTCAGTTCTGTCGCTCAGTCGTTTCTGACTCTTTGCAACCCCATGGACTGCAGCACGCCAGGCTTCCCTGTCCTTCACCATCTCCTGGAGCTTGTGCAAGCTCATGTCCATCGAGTTGGTGATGCCATCCAACCATCTCATCCTCTGTTGTCCCCTTCTCCTCTGGCCTTCAATCTTTCCCAGCATCAGGGTCTTTTCAAGAGTCAGTTCTTTGCATCAGGTGGCCAAAGTATTGGTTTCAGCTTCAACATCAGTCCTTCCAATGAATATTCAAAACTGATTTCCTTTAGGATGGACTGGTTGGATCTCCTTGGAGTCCAAGGGACTCTCAAGAGTCTTCTCGAACACCACAGTTCGAAAGCATCAATTCTTTGGCGCTCAGCTTTTCTTTTAGTCCAGTTCTCACATCTGTACATGACTACTGGATAAACCATGGCTTTGACTAGATGGACCTTTGTTGGTAAAGTAATGTCTCTACTTTTTAATATGCTGTCTGGGTTGGTCATAGCTTTTCTTCCAAGGGATGTCTTTTAATTTCATGGCTGCAGTCACCATCTTCAGTGGTTTTGGAACCCCCCAAAACCTAGCAGTTTTACTAGTGGGCAAATGTCCTAGTAGTTTATTTAGTAAATACACATATGCCCTATTTATGTAGACCCAGGATTCTCATAGCAGCATTGTACTGTAGTTGTGAAGAACTGGAAAAACTCTGATATCCATCAACATTCAAAGCAATAGTGTACAAGAGTTTTCCTTTCTGCGACATCTTTGCCAGAATTTGTTATTTGTGTTTTTGATGATTGTCTTCCTCACAGGTGAGAGGTGATATCTCATTATGGTTTTGATTTCTATTTTCCTGATACTTAGTGATATTGAGCACCTTTTCATGTATTTGTGGGCCATCTTTGGAAAAATACATGTTCAGATTCTTTGCCTATTTCTTAATTGGATTATAATAAAGAAGTTAACCTTTTGAGGTTACTGCTCTGCTTCATGTTTGGGAGACCTAAAGTCACTGTGAATTTTTCTTGCTCTAAGATGAGGGACTGAAGAGTATTGTAAATGCTCAAAGAATCAACCTTGTATTCTTTAAAATGGGATGTTAGTTATAATTGACATATTTTCACTTATTAAATACACTATAAGAATTAAATTTTATCTGGGATCACCAAATGAAAACAGTGTGAAGTTGCAGCTTAGAGTATTTTGTTACTATAGGAGTGTTTTTCTCATTTATTATAGAGTTAAGTTCAAAATTCAAAGACTTAGAAGTCAGGAAATTGCTAATTAAATTTCTCATAGTAGTAATGTCCCTTGAATAATTTTGATCACTTTTTTATAGATAAAGAAAAGAACCTCAAACTTCCTGGCCTTGGGGTAGATCTGAGATTACCTTTTTAGCTTTATTATTAAGTAAGAGGAGGACACCTCCTTTATATCTTGTCACTATTCTGCTCAAAATTCTCCAATACCTTACCATCTTGTTCGCAGTAAAATGCAAGCTCTCTGCAGGGCCTGGAGAGCCAGCCCTACATGACCTCACCTCTGGACGTCACACTGACATCCTGTCCCTGCCCTTCCCCGTTCCTTCCAGTGTGTGTGTTCCTCCCTCGGGGCTTTTGCCCCAGCTTTCCCTAGGCTGGGAAGACTTCTGCCCTGCTGTGTTATCTGCTCCCTCCTGCCCCATTTTTTAGGTCTTTGTTCCTCTTTTGGAAGCCTTCTCTGACAATCCTATTATAAATCACAATACTCTCGCCTAACACACATTCCTTTTACCCATTCCATGCTTTATTTTTATTCATAGCATTTTGAACATGGCACTTACATATTTTACCTGTCAAGATAAACAGGTAAGTGTCTTCATTAAAATCTGGCCTTCATGAGTGTAGGTACTTAAGCTTTTTTTTTTTCCCCTCATGGCTATGTTCAGTACCTAGAATGGTGCCCAAAGCAGATGATCAGTGATTTAGTCATTGGGTAAGTGAATGCCTAACAGTGTAGTCCACAGTCTTCAGAATCATTTGCTGAGGTTGTTCATCCCGTTGGAACTTTGGCTATTGGCTTATGTCCTGACGCATCCATAACTAAATTGTGGAGTTTTTGTCATGGCCTCTGATTTCAAAGTTTCCGCAATCTGTGCCAGCCTTGTTCTGACATAAGAACTTTTGATTCTATCAACTTCTTTGATGCTTCCTTTTCCAACTTTCCCCTAACTCTTCTAGAACTCACAGGAACATCCTTCTGATATTCCTCTTGGTTGTGAATGAGGAGCTTGAGATGAGTTTCGCAGGCCTATTCTTTGCCTGAACAGAAGCCAAAATGGGATTTGTGTTCTTCTCTAGCTGTCCCAGGATGGTGCAAGGCAATTGCTATAAGCTGATTCTTCTCAGAGCTCAAGCAGGAATATAGTTATATGCGTCTCTGCTTTGTCATTCTTAAAACTATGCTTTGGGTCTCTGGTCCCTTAATGCTGCCATATGTAACATGTGTTCCTCATTAATATTAACTGGTAAATAGATAATTCCTCTTGTTGTTTAGAAGAAAAAAAGGGAATTGTTTTTGTTGTAATCATTGTGTTTTATTTCAAAAGATTGGAAAAAGAAACCTCAGATATGATTGACAATGTAAGCTTTTTATCAGAGCCCAGTACAAGAGGTCATATTATCAAACACTTTAGTACTGCTTCCCTTTCAATGCGCTTTCCACTGTAGTGTTTATGTTTGTAGAGCAGTTTCATAAACATAGGGCTTACAACCAAATAATTTACTGTAATGAGCTTAATTTTCAACTCAATTTATATCTGAAGTGATGCTTCAGAATTTAATTAAAATTATTGACATTAAATTACTCTTTTTATATTATGTTTCTTACCTTTCAAAAGTTGATTTTGGTATTTATGTGGTAACAAAATGCATAATTCTTTGGTATAATCTCCACATTGAACTAATTTCAGTACTTATCACCAGATTGTTAATATCAAGATCTTAGTTTTACACCTGTTCCTAATTTTTTCCAAGTATTTCTATTATAAGAAACTTTGCCTGGGTGGATAAACAAAACAAAACAAAAAATTAAAATAACAGAACTTATCAGCTCTTTAGTCCATAACTTCTGTCTCTAAAATTTAAAGAAGTTAGATTAGAATCTGACCAATGGTTATCATCATTTACCTACAGATTAATCTTAGGAAAACTTAAAAAAAAAACCATAGTTAATTCCAGTGTATATATCATGAAACAGCAAAGTGTTCATTTATTTGTGCAAAAGAAAGAAACTTTTTCTAAGGTATATTTTAAACGTTCAGTGGAATTTTAAAGTTAACGTCCTTATGCATGCAATTTATTTTATAGTTGATACTTTTCAAAGTCTCATTTAGCTCCAAGAACTACTGCCATTAGCCATACCTCGAAACCTTTGGAGCAATCCATGGGATTGAATTTCAGTAATTCAGGAAAGTCTTGTGCAGGCGAAAGACTGTTTGGGGATCTGGCCTTGTCATAGCAGCTTCAGGTGTTCAGGTCTGCTGAGAGGCCAGTGGCTTCTTGATTAGTGATCATCCCATCCTGAGACAGGAAGAGTCAAGGGCAACAGAGCTCCAGTTGGAGAGTATACCTCTTGAACTGGAAGTTGTGACTCCCTTGTTCCCTAGGGCAGAGTGAATGCTTTCCACATCATATTTTGCTGAATCCCAGTTTTCTGAGAATGTCCTAGCAATTTCAAAATGACATTTTTCTGTGGCTTAGTGTTACTAATTTGCTACAACTTACATTACATCTCTACTTAACTAAACCAAGGACCAGATGGAATACATTCTAGTCAGGAATCCAGACAGTTACTATTTAGGGGGTAATGTAGCCTTTTAAAAATTTTCACAAGAGAGTATGAGTCTGATTTTAGTACTCTCTATTCACAGGATAAATTTTATGCCAAGATAAATTTTAGCTCCCAATATTACCTTTTAGTCGGAAACATTTTATCTTGGTTTTAGGGACCATTTGGTTTTCTTATAGTTTTTGGTAACAGTTTGCTAACATTTAAAATGAGATATAAATATTTGGCAAAGCATATAAACACTTTCTTTTATCTACTGTAAAAAATATTGAATTTCTGTTTCAGCATAGGTACAGTTAATGCAAATTATATTTATGAGATGTAGGAATGGTTGTATGTTGAGACTTAGAAGAATTATTTAATTAAGTATTTGAAAACATTTCTCTTTAGTCAGTTCAGTAACAAATACAATTTAAAGTGAGTAACTTTGGAGGGAAAAATGTATTTCTGATAGGCCAACTACTCTTTCAAAAGCCAAACTCAACATCCTGTTTGTTGGACCAAGTAGCCTTTTCCCAGTCATTCTCTTATTTAATTACTGACCAGCTGACCCTGCTCTTTCTTCTCTCCTTTAGAGTTTCTTCCTACTTTGCTCCTGCAATATCATTCCTGGTTCTTTGTCTCTGTGAATGTTCCCATACAGCTTCTGGTATCACTTTCTTCCTCTGTTTTTACTTCATAATTATAGGTATTCCTTGAGATTCTGCCTTTTCTTTTTTGACTCTGTCTCTTGCCACTCCTCAAAAACCTAACCCAACTAAACCAGAGCAAAACCCCTCATCATTTGTGTAGCTTCAAATAGGTACTGTTTCAATACAGATGACCTAATTATTTTCTCCTGAAGAGTAATTCTGAATTTCTGGCCAGTTGCTTATATTTTTACATTTGCAATCCATACAACCATACATGTAACCATTAATAATTAAATTCATTACTTTTCCCTTAAAACTGATGTCCATCCTAATTTCCCTCTGTATATCCAAGAGTAGTCTCCTTATCACTCAAGCTGAAAAATCCAGAGCTTTCTTTAATTCCTCCTTTCTTCTACCATCTAACTTGCCACTATGTTCTGTTCAATCTGATGCTAAAGTGCCCTTGAGGAAGATTTCACCAAATTATAATTTACAGTCTCTACCACTAAGTATGAAAACTTTTCTCTACAGCAGTGTCAACACTGTATACTAAAAATTGTTTTAATCTTTAGAAGTAACATTACTACCAATCTTTCAGGAATAAAAAGTACTATAAGGTAATACTGTGAACAATTGTATGCTAAAAGTAAGATAACTTAGACAAAATGAACAAATTCCCAGAGAGACACAAATTATCAAACTTACTAAATAAGAAATATAAAACCAAATATATCAATAATAAGTAAAAAATTAAATTTTTAATTTTAAAACTCCTCTAAAGAAAAGCTGAAGTCCATATGACTTTGCTCAAAATTTTATCAAGCATTTGCAGAAGAACTAATAATTCTTTACAAATTATTCCTCAAATATAGCAGTAGAGAGAAAACTTCAATTCTGTCTATGACGTCAGTACTATCTGGATACCAGAACTCAAGAAAGACATCACAAGAAACGAAAAAGACAATAAATCAGTATCTCTCATAATTATAGATGCAAAAATTCCCAGTAAAATAATGGCAAACCATATCTGGCACTACTTTAAAAAAGGATTCTTTACTATAAACAAGTGTGATTTATCTCATGAATGCAAGGTTGATTTAACATTTGAAAATTAATTAATGTAATGTACCACATCAATAATTAAAAGACAAAGACCAGGATCATCTCAATAGACACAAATAAAACATTTGACAAAATTCAACATATTTCATGATAAAAACAGTGAAAACTTGGAATAGAAGGGAAGTTCCTTAACTTGATGAAGGGCATGTATAAAAACCCAGTACTAATATCATACTTGATGGTAAAATCTAAAAGTTTCCCTCTTAAGATAAAAAACAAAACAAAAATGACCACTTTTACCCCTGGAGATTCTAGTCCATATCAATAAGGCATGAAAAAGAAATAAAGATCTTCCAGATTGGAAAGGAAGAAGTAAAACTGTCTGTTTTCACATAATGCATGATCTTTTATGTAGCAAGTCCAAAGAAATCCAATAAAAACCATGAGAACTAAAAATAAGTTCAACAAGGAGGCAACAGACAAAATCAACATACATAACTCAGTTGTATTTCTATATATCAGCAATAAAAATCTAAAACTGAAATTAAGAAAACATTTCCACTTACAATAGCACAAAGAGTGAAGTTCTTAAATTTACTTAGCCAGAGAAGTGGATGACTTTAAACTGAACACTATAAAACATTGCTGGAAGAAATTACAGAAATTAAATGAAAGAAACTAAATAAATGGAAAGACATCTAAAGTTAATTGATTAAAAGACAATAATGTTATATGTTAAGATGCTCCAAATTATCTAGAGATTTAACACAATTCCCCTCAAAATCCCAACTGAATTCTTTCTAGAAATTAACAAAGTTATCCTAAAATGAAGAAAAAAATACAAGAGACCAAAAATAGTTAAAAGAATCCTGAAAAAGAACAAAGCTGGAGAACTAATACTTCCTGTTTTCAAAACTTACTAAACTTACTCAACTATAATGTGGTACTGGAATCACGACAGACATACAATTCTGTGTAATTGAATTTAGAACCTACAAATAAACCCTAAAATTATAAATTCTTAGAAGAAAACATAGTAAATCTTTGTAATCTTGGTGTAGGCAGAGACGTCTTAGACAAAAATGCAAATATTAAAGGAAAAAATAAGTAAATTTGATTTCATCATTATTCAAAACTTTTTTGCTTCAAAGGGCAGTATCAAGACAATGGAAAGAGTTCACAAAATAGAAGAAAACAGATAAATTTACAAGCCATTTATCTAATAAAGAACTTATGGCAAGAGTATATAAACAACTCTGAACTAAACAATAAAAAGACATTCCAAAAATAGACATTTCTCAGAATAGCTACTAAAAAAGATATTAAGAAGTCTTGGTAAGTATCTGGAAAAACTGTAACCCTTATGCTTTGCTAGTGGGAATGAAAAATGGTACAGCTGCTTTGGAAAATAGTTTGGTTGTACCTCAAAATATTAAATATGTAGTTACCATATGACTTAGCAATTTCACTTCTACGCATATACTCAACATATGTATTTATCAATCAGTTCAGTTCAGTTCAGTTGCTCAGTCGTGTCCAACTCTTTGCGACCCCATGAATTGCAGCACACCAGGCCTCCCTGTCCATCACTAACTCCCAGAGTTCACTCAGACTCACGTCCATAGAGTCTGTGATGCCATCCAGCCATCTCATCCTCTGTCGTCCCCTTCTCCTCCTGCCCCCAATCCCTCCCAGCATCAGAGTCTTTTCCAATGAGTCAACTCTTCGCATGAGGTGGCCAAAGTACTGGAGCTTCAGCTTTAGCATCATCCCTTCCAAAGAAATCCCAGGGCTGATCTCCTTCAGAATGGACTGGTTGGATCTCCTTGCAGTCCAAGGGACTCTCAAGAGTCTTCTCCAATGCCACAGTTCAAAAGCATCAATTCTTTGGCGCTCAGCTTTCTTCACAGTCCAACTCTCACATCCATACATGGCCACAGGAAAAACCATAGCCTTGACTAGATGGACCTTTGTTGGCAAAGTAATGTCTCTGCTTTTCAATATGCTATCTAGGTTGGTCATAACTTTTCTTCCAAGGAGTGTCTTTTAATTTCATGGCTGCAGTCACCATCTGCAGTGATTTTGGAGCCCCCCAAAATAATGTCTGACCCTGTTTCCACTGTTTCCCCATCTGTTTGCCATGAAGTGATGGGACCAGATGCCATGATCTTCGTTTTCTGAATGTTGAGCTTTAAGCCAACTTTTTCACTCTCCTCTTTCACTTTCATCAAGAGGCTTTTTAGTTCCTCTTCACTTTCTGCCATAAGGGTGGTGTCATCTGCATATCTGAGGTTATTGATGTTTCTCCTGGCAATCTTGATATCTCCATTCAAAGCTGTGCCTGAATGTTTATAGCATTACTATTCACTGTAGCCAAAGATTGTAAACAACCCAAATGCCCATTAATTGATGAATGGATAAATAAAATTGGACATTATATGGCAGTTTAAAAAGAATAAGAATACTGATATTATGCTGCAAAATGGATGAATCTTGAAATTATGCCAAAAGAAGGAAGCTGGTCATCAAAGGCTATTTTATGATTGTTTATATGACTATGATTCCATTTAAATGAAATGTTCAGAACAGGAAAATCCATCAAAGAGAAAGATTAATGGTTATCTGGGGTTGATATATAGGATTGGGAGGAATTAGGGAATTGTTGCTAATGGGTTCAGGGTTTCTTCTGAGGATTTGAAAATGTTTTCAAATTGTATGATAGTTGTACTGTTCTGTGAATATATTCTAACTGTATGAATTGAGAAGTATATGAATTGTATAACATCACAACTAAGCTTTAAAAATGTTTTAATCTCTGCAATCAAGTGAAAAGTATTTACATAATTGGCATTTTAGTTTGTATATTTGACTATGTGAAAATGAATATCTTTTCACACAATTATAAGCTGTTGCAATTTTTTGTATATGTTGACTATTGATGAATTTGACATTTTTCTGTTGGGCTTTTGGATTTTCCTTATTGATTCACAATTAAAATAATACTTTTAATTAGTAAGTAATGTAATATTTTTATTTATAAGTAGAGTAATACATTCATTGCCTGATGTGTGCTGTAAATACTTTTTTCATTTATTCACTTAACTTTTTGTTTATGGCAACTTTTGGCCTTGTATAAAAATTTAATGGGTTTAATCAGTTATTGACTTTTACTTCCTGGTTTTCTTGAATTGTTTATTGTTTGTTTACAAAGACCTTTTTCAAGATAAAAACTCACCCCATATATTCTTCTATTATTTTTCAGATGAACCATTTGGAATTTATTTGAAATTCAGTTTAAAGTAATAATCGATTAACTATTTCCATATCATTAGACGGTTATCCCTATATGATTTACGGAATTCTCTTTTATCCACCAGTTTGAATACATGGGGGCTTCCCCAGTGGCTCAGTGGTGAAAAATCCACCTGCAATGCAGGAGACGTGTGCTCCATCCCTTGATCAGGAAGATCCCCTGGAGGAGGGCGTGGCAACCCACTGCAGTGTTCTTGCCTGGAAAATGCCATGGACAGAGGAGCCTGGTGGGCTACAGTCCATGGTATCACAAAAAGTCAGACACGACTGAAGTGGCTGAGCACGGAGCACAATGAATACACAGAGTGCATTAGATTTGCATGGTTGCTTAGACCTTTTTCATCTCTTCTATTGTGCTGCCTGTCTAATCACTCTTTTCTTTAGAAGCATCTTGCCTCACAATGTTATATTTATTCTCATGGTTGAGTATGAGAGTCACCTTTCTTATTTTTAGTTGTCTTTTGGCCACATTTGCACATTTACTTTTCTACACAAACATCAAAATAAATTTGTCTAAAAGGTTAAATAGCAGGAACCATATAAGCATTCATATAAGGAACCATATACAAATATGCATCTTTAAGATGCTGAACTACATGATATTTTTAAATTAAGAGAAAGTCTATATCTTTATTTGCATTTTCCTAGTTAAAACAGAATATAACTTTCCAGCTCTCAGTTCTTTAAAAATCATTTCTCAGTAAATTTTCTATTTCCTTAAATGGTTTGTATGTATGTCTAGGTACTGTAGCATTGCTGTTGGATCTTTTCTTTCATTTTGCTTTCTATAAACTAGAATCATGAAATTGGCTTGTTTTCTAGTTAAAAGAATAGAGGAATTTTGGCAATTTTATATGGCTCAAACTAATAACTCGTTTTTTAAGAAATGGGAAAATATTTTTCACTTATTAATTTGTGATTTCACTTATTAAACTAATAATTAGTTGCTTTTTTTAAAAAAGGATGATACTTTTCACTTGTTAATTTCTGATCATCTAACTTCTTAAATCCTTATTGTTTTAATTTTTTTCATTTGATCATTTTTGGGTTTTTGGTCTAATATCAGATTATCTTTTTTATTTTATGTTGTATTATTCTTCCTTACTTTATATACACAATGGAGTATTACTCAGCCGTTAAAACGAATTCATTTGAATCAGTTCTGATGAGATGGATGAAACTGGAGCCAATTATACAGAGTGAAGTAAGCCAGAAAGAAAAACACCAATACAGTATACTAACACATATATATGGAATTTAGGAAGATGGCAATGACGACCCTGTATGCAAGACAGGAAAAAAGACACAGATGTGTATAACGGACTTTTGGACTCAGAGGGAGAGGGAGAGGGTGGGATGATTTGGGAGAATGGGAATTCTAACATGTATACTATCATGTAAGAATCGAATCGCCAGTCTATGTCTGACGCAGGGTGCAGCATGCTTGGGGCTGGTGCATGGGGATGACCCAGAGAGATGTTGTGGGGAGGGAGGTGGGAGGGGGGTTCATGTTTGGGAATGCATGTAAGAATTAAAGATTTTAAAATTTAAAAAATAAAAAACTAAAAAAAAAAACAAACAAAGCAAGACAGGTCAAAGGCCTCAGGACAGAGGAAGCAACCAGTGGGAAACCTTTGGGAACACTCTTACTAAAACTGAAGATCTACCTGCTATGTACCACAAGACCTCTTAAATGTAATTAAAAGTCCATTGTAAAACTAAAAAAATAAAATAAAATAAATAAATAAAGTGTTATATCTTTCCTTTGTTATTTGACTCGACTAGTACATCTGGGACATTTAAAAATTATGATAGTGATGCTTGGCATCTTTCATTCAATAGATTTTCATTGAGTATCTACCATGTTCTAGATCTTGAGATTCATCACTAATCAAATCAGATAAAATTCCTAATGGAAATTCTAGCATTCATTCACTCTTCTTGATTTTAATGTGAATGAGCCCAATGATATTTAAAATACTATGCTACTTTTTTTTTAAGTAGGGCATAAATATTTCCTATGTTAAGAACATTTCCATCTTTTCCTGTTTTATAATGATTATTTCATATGAATGTATGGCTTTTGTCATCTATAGGAATGAGCATATGCTTTTTTGTATTTGATCTATTAATTTTGTGAATTTTTAAAATAATTTTCAATCATTTTATTCCTGAGATGAGCGCCAATTAGGCAAAGTGAATAATCTTTAAATATTTTGGAAGGTTTTATTTAATAATACCTCGGATTTTTGTGTTGATATTGATAGGAAGGCTACTTTATAGTGTTTTATAATCTGTGTGACTTTTGTTCTATTGCTTTGTAAGGAGGAAATTTGTGTATTTACTTAAAAAAGAGCTTAAATAGCATTAGAAATTGCCTATTCCTTGAAACTAAAAAAGTATAGCTTTGAAGCTAGACTTGATATATACTTTCCCTTCTTGAGATTTTCCTTTAATAATGTTTATTTCCCATATGATAATTCATTTTCTGCTCGAGTTTAGTTTTGGAAAAATTTTTCTTTTTTTGGAAAATAATTTGTTCATTCAGGCCTTTGAGTTTATTAACATAGATGTGAGTGAAGTGGTTTGTGTAATTACTCTATAGTCCCCATATTTATAGTTATTTTTCTTAAGAACAGGTATGTTTAAGTGACTCAAGTGTAAGCTCCTTCATGTATGGCCGAATCTCCAGGTGGTGCAGACTGGATAAAGGGAGAGAAATGTGGGAGGGAACTGAAGAAGGGTCCCTGTCCCACGAGGGGTGTTTGCTGGAGTGAAGATAAAGAGTAATAAAGGCTAACGTTTACTGAGCACTTACTTCTCCTATAGGAGCTTCACCAATAAATTTGTACAACAGCTGCCAGGTTTGTATGGCTGTTCATTCCTTTTCACAGATGAGGAAATTGGGGCAATGAAGGGTTCAATAACTTGCCCAAGGTTCTATGATCACAAGAAGGCTGAACTGGTATTTGAAAGGAAGCAGCAGAGCCTACTCTTCATAATCAGTGCTGTGAGCTGAGAAAACGAAGAGTTGCTTGATACGGAATGAGGAATTTAGACAATTCAGTAGTAACTAGCAGGAATATTGGCTTTTAGAAATTTGCAGAAATTTTGGAAAATGAACTCCCAGATACCAACCAGAATGTAATGGGTTTAAGCTGAATTTACCTAGGTCTTCAGCAGCACAGTGATTCCTCTTCATATCAGAATAATGGTCAAAACACAGATAAAAATAAAACTTTGACCCACCACCTGCAGCAGCCAGCTCAGGAAACCAACCCATTATCTAGTTAAAGACAGCCACCCTGCCATCTATAGGAAGTCTGACTGTCTTCTCTAGTCACTGGTACTGGAAGCCAAACAATAATCCTTTTAATGATCAATTCAAAATTTCCAGGACTTGATTAATAACTGACTGATTCCTTAATTGTGTCCCCACTTCCAACTTAGACCCAACCAGAGAAAGCCAAATACACACCCTTGATTACTTACATAGGATGCCTGATTCTGGCTAAGCTGCCTACAGCCAAAATGCCTACAGCCTCTAACCAGGTAACTGAGCCTTACTTTTCCCACTCTGAAGTTCTCCTACTCCTCTACCCACCTTTGTGTCTCTACCAGATGCCGGTGGTGGTGGCTGACTCACTTGCTGTACCAGGCTCTGGATAAATATTGCTCACTTGCTCTCATTTGGTGGGCCTTCATTTAGTTCCACAAGTGTTACTATTCTGGGTATATATGTCTGTGTTTTCCATTGCACTGCATTTCCATGGCAAGAGCTTGAAGACTAGGCTCTTGATTTATTCTTAGTTATATCTCCCTGAGCGTAACCTAGTGTGTTTTACATTAGAAGGGAGCCAGAATATTTGCTGAATAGAATTTTTATGAGAATTCGATTAGCTTATGTTTCCTTGTACGATATATAATACCTCCCTCTGTAGTAATTATTTACAGTTTAATAAATTATGTTGAAAAGATATTGTCCCTGTTCTATAGTAGCTTAGATAATAACAATAGCAGATTAATATTTGTACATTAATAATAGCAGTACTAATAACACACAGGCATTAATTTAGTTGTTTCAAATATATTAACTCTCAACACAGCCCCAGAAGGCAGGTATTATGATGACTCCTGTTTACATATGACAAAGCTAAAGGAAAAAAACCTTAAGTTATCCAAAGCCACAGAAACTAGAAAATAGTGGAGCTGATATTTAAACTCAAGGAATCTAGTCCTAGAATCTTAAGTGCTCTTAATTGCTAAACTGTAATGTATCTCAGTTTTAAAGAAATATTTAATATTGTCCACTTCAGTTCTGGGATCTAGGCATCAAGTTCTGGAGGCACAAAGGTAAATAAATTAGGGTCCCTGCTTCTTTTGGAATGTGGGAATTTTTTAAAATTCCGTCTTTTGGAAGAAGAATGAGGACTTTGAGGGATTTGTAAAGGAGAGGGTCTGGAGTGGGTGTTGGAAGATGGATTTTGTGGTGAGAAGTTTTTCTTCCCCTCAGAGACAGAGCACAAGCATGACTGGAGATGGGATTTGTGGAGGGAGTGGAAAATGGAAAAGTTCTTAGAGAAGGAATCCTGGAATTTTTAGTGGGCTACATGCAAGAGCTTGGATTTTATCCAAGTTTTATAAAAACAGCACATCAAAGAATTTGAACTGTGGTGGGGGAGTGTGAGTTGACATTATCTAAATTAAATATGTATATATTCCCTTCATTTGGGGTTCAGTCCTCTTTCTTTTATAGAACAGAACAAACAATAAATAAGAGTTTTTGAGAGGACATAGTGGAAGGCCTGGGCTTGGGGATAGGTGGGTGATACATTTAATCTCACCATATCCATTAAGGGAGATGGCACCAGATAAGAAGCCAAGCCAAAAGGTGAGAAAGGGGTGAAATGGGATAGAAAATCAGGTCTGCCTGACTTGCATAGACTCACTGAGAGTTGCTTCTGGTCCTCATTCTCATATTGAATGAATTGCTTTAACTACTTCCAATTCCTATTACCTTAAGTATAAAATAGGGCAATATTGGAAAAGACCCTGATGCTGGGAGGGATTGGGGGCAGGAGGAGAAGGGGACGACAGAGGATGAGATGGCTGCATGGCATTACCGACTCAATGGACGTGAGTTTGAGTGAACTCCAGGAGTTGGTGATGGACAGGGAGGCCTGGTGTGCTGTGATTCATGGGGTCGCAGAGTCGGACACAACTGAGCTACTGAACTGAAGGCAATATTACCCCTCAATCTTTAGGATTCTATAATTCTAATCACAGAAGTGATTCAAATTTGATGAAATACTTAACCTTCTCGAATACAGACAATATTAACAATGTCCAAGTATAGTGGGCTGAGGTCTTATCATTCCTAAAAGTGAACCCCAGTGGGTTATTGCTTTCCAAACACAATAAAGGGGCCATGAAACAAAAGTGATTGAAATTCTACCAATATAAACAGAGTGCTGCTTCTCTATGAATATATTAAAATGATTATATAAAAAATAGAAAATTCCTTGCAGCCCCAACTGTCAAAACTGCCCCTGAGTTCCAAGGAGTGTACATCTCCCAGGGCAGATTCTAGATTTTAGAGATGCTCTGAATGAAGAGGAAAAAATTCTCTCTGCCCTGGGCCAGTCCCAGGAACATCAACACTGGTGGCCTGTGAGCTTCCATCTCTGCTGCTATCATCTCTAAACAATAATCCTCTTAGGTGTAGCTAGCACTAGGTAGGAAAGGTGAGTGGCAAAGAATGGACAGAGGTCCTCTGAGTATGATTTTCTGCATCATGAAAAGGCCAGTATGACGGGAGACCTTACATGATACGCGTTTTTCTAAATTTTCTCTTTAAAAAGTGTTATGTTTTCCAGTATAAAGTTAACATTTTATAAAATTAGTTATGTTTATTAAAGAAAATCTAGAAAATACAAAAAGGTAAGAGTTAGGAAGATTATTGCTGGCCCCACACTAGTTCCATTATCATTGGTGTATTTTTCCCAGTTTTTAGGATAATAAATACATTTCTGATTGCCTTTTTACATAGGTCCTACAATGTTATAAACAACTTATATCCTCCTGAAACTTATAATTTTTAATTTAATAAACAGTGAAATGCTTTATTAAAAATTAATTGATTAATTTAATCTCCTAAAAATAAATCCATGGACCCCTCCACAAAGAAACATAATAAAAACATAAAATAACCAATATTGTTCAGCATATTCTAAACAAAAACTATAAATTCTAAAGTAAAATAACACCTGATAAGTATTTTGTTTCCAGATGCCAAACAAGTGTGGTTATTCAATTTTAATACAAAAATGCCAAATCACTCTAGTTATGGAAATTAACTGAGTAGAAAATGAAGTACAGGAAATGTTAAAAGTTTGATCAAAATTAGAATATGGATAGAAGTCTCTGCAAGGAAGAGAGGCAAAGAAAGATAAATACCTGTTCATACAGGAGATTGGGAGGTGTCTGTCTCTCTCCCTGTGATTTTTGATCGTGAGAGGAAAACTAATCAGGAGGGATATATCTACATTAGGAAGATGAAATAAGACAAAGAAAGTGAACAAATTGTAACGTTGTTGTTGTTCTTCAGTCTCTTAAGTCACGTCCAACTCTGCGACCCAGTGGACTGTAGCACACCAGACTTCCCTGTCCTGTATTATCTCTTGGAGTTTGCTCAGATTCATGTCCATTGAGTCGGTGATGCCATCCACCCATCTCAGCCTCTGCTGCCCTCTTCTCCTTTGCCTTCAATCTTTCCCAGCATCAGGCTCTTTTCCAGTGAGTCAGCTCTTTGCATCAATTGGCCAAAGTATTGGAACTTCAGCTTCAGCATCAGTCCTTCTAATGAGTATTTAGGGTTGATTTCCTTTAGCACCACAATTCAAAAGCGTTAATTTTTCGGTGTTCCAGCCTTCTTTATCGTCTTATATCCGTACATGACTACTTAAAAAACCATAGCTTTGACTATACGGACCTTTATTGGCAAAGTGATGTCTGCTTTTTAATATGCTGGGTTAGGTTGCCATAGTTTTCCTTCCAAGGAGCAAGCATCTTTTAATTCCATGGCTGCTATCATCATCCACAGTGATTTTGGAGCCCAATAATAAAATGCACTGTGTATTATAAAGAATTTATTTTCTAAAATGTTAAAAACATTAAAGAATAAACACTAAATATTGTCTATTTTATCCAGTAAAATAACAGACCTTCCCAAAAAAATAATTCAAGAGCAAAGCAACCTAGAAAAAAACAAATTTCCTGGAATGTGTTAACACAGTATTAAATGGGTGTTTTTAGAATATGTTTTGGCCCGATTAATGACATGATTACACAGAATTTTAAAAGAAGAGTATTCAAATAAAATGATAATTAATGGTAACATAATTATTTTGCCAATTCCTAAGCCAGATGCTCATTAATTGAATCATGGATATTCATGGAATTTTTATTTGTAAAGTAGCGATATGATTGATGTGTATGAATTTTTCATATAGTAACGAAGAATTTGTGCTGCTTCCTGGTTTCATAATCTTGGGTCAGTTACTTAATCTCTCTGTGCCTCATGTTGCCCATCTGTAAAGTGAGAATAATAATATCAACCTCATATGACTATCATGACAATAAAAGGAGATGAGATATTTAAAGAATATGACACAGTGTTCGCATATGAACCCAGAAAGAACCAGTCATTGTATAAGATGAAATAATTGTAAGAATCAGATTTAGAATTTGTGTTTTCTTCCCTCCTGCTTGTTGTTACTTAACAAGTACTGTGAGTATTTTTACCAAAGACATTATCATGGACAAAGTCAGCCACCCCTCACTGATACAGTTTGTGCCCTCGATTTATGCAAGACAGAAGCAGAAAAAAGAACACTAATATTTACTTACTTCTGACCTGAATTCCTATGCTTTTGAAAACAGAAGCATGAGTCAGAAATTTAACAACAAAAAAAGAGGTAAGGATAATCAGATAGGGGAAAAAAATCTCCCCAGATGACGTTTGAACATGGTTTAATTATCATTTCTGTGCCACCTGATGCAAAGAGCTGACTCATTGGAAAAGACCCTGATGCTGGGAAAGATTGAGGGCAGGAGGAGAAGAGGATGACAGAGGATGAGATGGTTGGATGGCATCACTGACTCAATGGGCATGAGTTTGGGTGGACTCCAGGAGTTGGTGATGGACAGGGAGGCCTGGTGTGCTGCAGTTCATGGGGTCTCAAAGAGTTGGACACAACTGAGGGACTGAACTGAACTGAACTGTGCCATTTAAAGTTTCACTAATTTTAGTTTTGAATATAATCTCATCCTGGGCTTAGTGATGGTTAAACAAGAGCTGCCTAATCTCTTCATCAACTACTAAATAAAAATGTAAAAGTGCAAATGTAAGCATGTGGTCATATGCTTATCCTTCACATGACTTGCTAATAGATGTCTTAGTGTCTGGTGAAATAAAGACAAGGTGCTGGGTCTGATCCCATGTGAGCCAGTTAACTGCTTTAAGACATGTTTACCCTAGTCAAACCTGGCCTATCAACCCTAAAATGCATGATTTTGGAAGGAACAGTAGTAGTTAAGCTAATGGATAAGTGATACTTAAGAGGGTAGGGGAAAGTATTCATTCCTAGTGATGGCAGGTTGCTTCAATAATGGAAGATTCATCCTGGAAAGGATTGTATAAAGTGATACCTTCATGTAGAAATACCTTCATGTAAGTCATATCGTAGAGGTCAAAATATAAAAAGTTTAATTTCATGATCATATTCACTGAAAAAAACAGTTTAATATTCCAATAATCTCCAAAACCTATTCTAACTTCCTCTTTGTTCCAGCTGTTTTCATTAGCTTTAGTTCTCCAAATAAGACCACATATTGGGCCTGCTTCATATTTCTGTAATCTTAGGAGGCCAGGCCCCAGATTCCTGCTATGGCCTTCATTATTCATAAGATAAGAGCAGATTGTTTTCTCACCTTGAGAGAAGTGACAAAACGCTAGTGTAACTTAGACTTTCTTACAATCTTTCCATCTGCCTGGACTAAAGATTCCTGGTAGGGCTTGATTTCTTTCATCTTTTATTAGGTCACAGTTTGATAAGTTGGTCTATAACATCCTAGCATCTCACCTTCTTTTTGGTCTTTTATTGAATTAGATTCCCTATGTTTTGGAGTTGGGGAGGAAAAGGACAGTTCCTTAAGAGTAAAGGGTTGCAGGATCTCTGAAATGTAATTCCAGATGATCTTCCATTCTGTTGTGAATTGTGTGTAGAACATGCTGCTTGCTGAGTGCACACTGGAAAAAAATGCTGTGATGTGAGATTTATGAAGCCCCCTCCTCCTCCCAGCCTATTTAAGTTTACTATCCAAGCCTCAGACTCCTCCTGATAGATAGGATGGACCTGGTGCTGGTAGTCACTCCCAGCCAAGTCTGTCTTTGATGTTTTATTAAGTGTATGATTTACTGTTTCTTCCTTTGATTTATCAGTGGAAGGAAGAAACAAGAACCTTAGGTTGGTAACAAAATCCAAATGATCACTTTTATGGAGTTACTTTTAATGTGTTAGTTTATAGAATAGTGAGACCCCCACTAGGAGTATTTTCCCATCATCACACATATGTTCAAAGTTGAAAATGGTTCTGTGATCTAACAGTATCATTTGAAGAAATTTACACGTTTTGCACTGGAAGGAAACGTGGTTATCCTGTGTGTGTGTGTGTGTGTGTGCGTGCGCGTGCGTGTGTGTGTATTTATGTATGTGTATGCGTGCACACATGCCCAGAGGTTAGCAAAGTCTTTATGCTGGTTAAAAAAAAAAAGTAGCAATGATGTCACTTCATCTAGTTCCTTGCAGCCTTGAAAAGAGTTAGAAATTGATCAGTGTTTCAGGATTTTCTTCCTTCCTCGAAGGTCCTAATAATTAATCCCTCTGTGGTCCTAATATCATCATTTCTGAACACTAGAAAATAAAACACCAGATGTGTATTGCTACACAGTACTTCCAAGGATGCTACAGGGCGTGCTGACATTTTGGATCTTGGGACCTTGTTATGCTTGAAGCTTAACTGGTGGGACATCAACATCCTTTGCTTTCTCTTTGCAAAATATTTGCTGTAAGGTGTAAATAAAGAAAGGGGAGTATTTTTTTTTCACATTGCTACTCTAAAACATCTGGCATCTGAGGTTGTGTTTATACCCTTCTGCACTGCAGGCTCGTCCTTCAAAGCAATCTGGATTTTTCTTTCACCTCCTTGAATGTCCAAAAAGTAGCTTTTATGTTTTTCTTAGGAAGACAATTTTGTCCAGGCATATGGAGCATCTTAAATACTGGGGCCAAAAAAATAAGTCACTAAAGGAAAATCTCCAGTTTATCTTTACAGCACACCTGTTTATATCCCAAGGGCTCACTGTCATTCAGGGCTCTGTCTCCATTCTCAAAATGTAGATCCAAAAATAACATAGTGCCTTTTGGAACCTAATTTCGCTCAAAAATGCATTTCCACCTTGCCTTGCTCCAAACAATATGATTACAAAGAATCACTCAATATGATAAAGCAAATAAGTAAGAACTGAGAGAGAAAATTGTATATAAAATATTATCATGGAAATTGAACATGAAGTAACTATAAAAAGCAAGAAGTAAGCATATTACACAAAATAGTGCTGTACACTCACAAAAGGTGAGCTACAGACTTGGCTCTGAACTTCCTAGTAAACAAGCAAAGAAGAGAAACAGGATTAATCATGTGCGTTTCAAGGTGGAGAAAGAAAAACAAACCAGCTGCTCAGAAGAAATTCTCTTTCTGGTACAAAGCATCATGAGAATTTTTCCTCTGTGTCATCATAAAAAGAACATGTTAAGGGTGAGAACAGTACCTTTAGTATTATTCTTGTTATGATTTTGCTATGCGAAGCAATGGCCTTCACAAGGCTGTTGAAATAATGTTCCTTAAAGTGGATGCACGAAGTTCCTCCAAAGCAAATTTCCATAATAGGAATCCTAAGATGTCATCCAAGATCACAGATCACTGGTGGTCTCACAGAATCTGAAATGATATTTTACTTTATGACTATTTAGACTTAAGTAAAATTCTTCATAAATATCCATTCATGCATTTAACAAGAATAACAACAACAAAACATATTTGTTAAGCACTGGCTATGTGTCAACCACTGTTCCTGGTACTGGGTATGTAGCAAAATAGACAAAGTCTCTGTTTTCATGGAACTTAAATCCTAGTGAAGATGGGAGAAACAGACAATTAAAAGGTTAAAAAAAAAAAGAATTTCAGAAAATGATAGTACTAATGCTGAGTCAAAAAGTCAACAGGGTAATGATACAAGAAGGGACAACTTTTGATGGGTTGTTCAGGAGGTACTTCCCTCAGGCAGTGGCAATTGAGTTGATTTATGAATGATGAGAAGAACCAGGGAAAAATCTGGAAAACCCCAGCAATCCCAGCAGAGAGAACAGTGTTGCAAATTTCCAAGAGTGAACTTGAGCTTGATGTGTTGTTAGGGCTTGTGGGAATATGCTGAACAGGGGAATGGTAGCAGGAAGACCTTGAATCCGCATGGTTCATGTACAGTTTAAGAAAAAGGCTCATCTACTCTAAAACATTAGAATTCCACCATTTGATAGTTTTCATAATGCTGTACAATTATGATGATTGTTTGGGGGTGTTGTAGTATGTCAGAAGAAGACCTTTGGCATATGTTGGAAACTATCATAATAAATACAGACATCTATGATGTCATGTGAATCATACTGATTGATATCATAAAAATACGCCAATATAATTTGGGGAACCATCAACAGTCGGTAGGGAACCACAGCTAGCATGGCAGTTGAGGTCAATCAATAGATCTTCATATTGTGAAATTAGACTCACTAATTTCAGTGACACTTTCAACATGAGTGTTCACAGATCCTGGATGTCTGTCGGATGCAAGCCACTCAGTGTCAGATGTGGAGGAATTCTTTCAGGTGCTAAGGAGTCCCTGGAGCACTGGATTAGAGAGAGATGGTTACTAAATCATCACTCAAGCTGCAAACCATCTCCCCAAGTCTTTAAATGTGAGCAGTGTACTCCCTCACTCTTGGTAAGATTAGAAAATTGCAGTGAGGAATGGGACTATACCTCCTAACTAGAAAGGTAATCTAAAGTTTTGAAAATCTCTTGGCTAGTTAAGCAATAGCTTGCTGAAATTCATAAAATACCAAGCACAGTGATAGAACTGGAAATGGAATATGTAACAGAAGGATGGAATCCATCATTTATTCAGCTCTTAAACGAATCCTAATGTTTAAAGATGGCCTCCTTCAATATTCTATTAATTGTTATAAAGGATGCTTATAAATGGCAGATTTTACTAGGAAAAAGAATAAATGCACTTTAAAATGAAAGTGACATCATCCTGTAGGATTTGACAACATCTTGGAAACAGCTGCCACAACAAGTTTTTATCATGTTTTCTTAATTAACACCACTGTGACATCAGTCTATGCCTGCCAATAAATTATCACTAAAAAAGGAAATCTGTTTAATACTACACGATTCCAGAAGGGAAGCTAGTATTTAAATCTGGAAAGCAAAATAACTGTATTCTTTAATAGACAGTTGATAAAGCAATTATCCTCCAATTTTAAAAAAAATAGAAAAAAGAAAGTTGTGTACAATATTTCCTTATCCTAAACACTATATAAGAAGTTAATTAGTAGGTAGTAGAAGTAGAAAAAGTTCTTAAAAAACAGCAAGTATACTCCTCCTTCCACAGATTGTTTAAAATTTGCTGTGAACTGCAAATTACTGTTCAGCTCGAGTACGTGATATATCCATTTCTTTGGTATTATATCCTCTTCCCTTTAGTTCACTTTGAAAGGAGGACAGGAACCTCCTTCAAAGAATTCCTAGCCTTTTATTGACTGTTACAAACTGATAGCTGGGGCCTATTCAGGTTAGAGCTTTCTTAAGTTTCTTAAATTCATGTTCAAGTTTTCTTTCCTTTTAAGAATCAATGAACAGACACAAATCCATTCTTCCTATTCATTCCCTCCTTGCCTTTGTGTATATATCATCAACTTGTGTGAAAGATTGATAGAACTGTGTAAAAGGAAATAAAATATCAAGACATTTTGAAAACTTTAACAGCCAAATTATGTCATTAGTTACGGGGAAAAGATTAGTTGCTCTACGTGCAAAAAGTAATAGAAGTCCATTCATATTAGTCAGAAATTTCCACACTAAAATAATCTCATCATTTATCTAGGCTTGAAGATTCATTTCCACCCCTCCAAGAGCTAACTAAAAATTCCTCGCTTTGCCACTGTTAGGCACAGCATATTTCTAGAATGTGCAAACATTAATTCTCTGTCTGTACTGCAGAAAGTTAAGCAGATACTTGGCAGTTGTTCAGTTACTTGCACCAGCGGAGACAACCAGCTGTCCTGAATTATTTTATCAAGCTTCACAAACAAATGCTCACTTAACCTGATAGCTGTGTAGACTTCGCCAGACAGTGGACCATTAGAATTAACATAAAACAGCATAATTTGCTACAAATTATGCTAAAGAGCATAATGACCTTCTTCAAATTTTTCTGGAACAAAACCAAACAAATATTCAAGATCCATGGTATGCAGATGCTTTGTTACCTCCAAAAAAATGGGGCATTTCTCTTGAAGAATGCATTAGAGATAAAAGGACCCCATGGTAATAGCTAATATGTCAGTAGGCTCTTCCTCTGCTCCTGACTTCTTGCTGAGCTCCTTATGTGCATTATTTCATTCTTTCATCACAAAATCCCTGTGGACTCTTTATTATCATTGCCATTTCACAGCACCAAGGTTTAAAAATGTACACTAACCTCAAGTTTAGACAGCTAGGAGGTAAGTGAAGTAGTTGATTTTAAATCCTGTCATCTGCCCCCTTAGCATCTTTACTAGAATTGTGGGAAGCTCAGCTCAGGATCATCCAGGATCTGAGTTTTGATGGGCTGAGAGATATAATATCATGAATACAAAATAAAGGCAATAGCTATTTTCTGAAGCTAATACAGCTAGTCTTGGAGATAAGAACGTCAATTAAAGCCTGAATCCTGCTGATTATTTAGAAAAAAAAAAGCCAAAACTGACTCCTCAAAAATATGCCTTTCTAACTTTTGTCAGTTGATTCATTTCCACTTCACTTCTAATCTCTTTTTGTCTTTGAAATTCTAAAACACATGCTTGGGGCTGGTGCATGGGGACGACCCAGAGAGATGTTATGGGGAGGGAGGTGGGAGGGGGGTTCATGTTTGGGAACGCATGTAAGAATTAAAGATTTTAAAATTTAAAAAATAAAAACTAAAAAAATAATAATAATTATGATTAGAATTCAAAACAATAAGAGAATTGAAACTATAAAAATACCACACTATTAAGAAAATAAAGGTGGATTTTTTTTAATTGCCATATATAATTTCCAGAAATGAATTGTTGACCCTAAAAGCTCGGTGCATTGGTTAAATATCAAAATAGGCATATCTGAAGAGTAAAATTAGTGTATATATAATTAATGTATATTAATATGTGTGCAAATATAATTTCCTCATTATATCTGAAAAAAATAAAAAAATAAACAGAGGCCTTGTACCAAAAAAAAAAAAAACAACAACAACACTATGGGATGAAGGGGACAGAAGGGCTTCCCAGGTGGTGTGGTGGTAAAGAATCCGCCTGACAATGAAGGGGACGTAGGTTCAATCTGTGGGTTGGGAAGATGGAGTAGGAAATGGCAACCCACTCCAGTATCCTTGCTTAGAAAATTCCATGGACAGAGGCGCCTGGCCAGCTGCAGTCCATGGAGTCGCAAAGGGTCAGACATGACTGAGCATGCATGAGTATGGACTGTTACGTCTCTGAAGGGGACAGAAAATATTAGTGTGGAATTTTATGTAGAATTTAGTAAAGGAAAAATAACTTTAAGATGAAAAAATTAGTTTACATAGTATTGCATTTGCAATGAACCATGAAAATAACTAAAAATTTATTTGATTAAATGAACAGCCTGATTGAAAGCGTCCTCCTCATTCCTTCAATACTTGTATTTTTCCTATTAGAATCCAATCTGGATATAGAAAGTAGAAATGGTTCAATGTTAATAAGACGGCACTACCCTCTGTGTCCCATTCCCTCTTCCTAGTTTTGTATGCAGAACAGAATGTAGCAGCAGTAAGCTCTGGCATAATTCTGGTGCTTGAACATCACATGTATTCAAAGAGTACCTGCTAATTGAATTAATAAAAGAATATCTTAAGTAGGTAAGTTATATTAGAGTCATTTTAAAAAGTCAGTTAATTATATTTAAGGATAGAACATGATTATTTCTAAATTTATGATGAAAGGAACTTCACAGTTTATATTGTTGTTATTATATATAAATAATAGAAATGCCATCTCTATGGTGAAAAAAAATGAGTTTACAGGTGCATTTGTTTATATCCTCTGAAATAACTTTACTGCTTACTTCCACCTCACCATCCCCCAGGCATTTAACTCAGAGTCAGAACCTATTCCTCCCACAGCCTGAGAAATCCATGATCCATTGGACAAGCAAAGAAGATCAAGAGGATTTTTGTTTTAACTTCCATGTAAATGATGCCAATATTGAAATTCCAAGTGCTTCTTCTAACCACGGTGGTCTCAGGAACTATTTATTTTTCAGAGAAAAGGGATCTGGCATTATTAGTTTTCTTTTCTTGGTCTTATTAGTCTGTAAGGAGCTGAAGGGAATCAATGAGGTGTCTATTTGTTGGTTGTCTTTCCTCATCCTCTCTCCTTTCTTTCCTAATTTCACTCCGAATTTTCTGGCCATGTGGTTTTCCAGGAATTTACCACACCCAGCTTCTGTGGAGTCCTGACTTAGACCAATCTTCACAGTTCATATTCTGAACAATAACTGGGTCAGGGTAGACATGTAATACGTGCCAGGCAAGACTAGAAGATGCAATTCTTGGATTTGGAACTGATCTATCTGAGAAGCTTCCCTGGTGGCTCAGAGTAAAGTGTCTGCCTGCAGACAGGGAGACCTGGGTTTGATCCCTTGGTTGGGAAGATCCCCTGGAGAAAGAAATGGCAACCCACTCCAGTACTCTTGCCTGGAAAATTCCATGGACGGAGGAACCTGGTAGACTACAGTCCATGGGTTCGCCAAGAGTCGGACACGACTGAACGACTTCACTTCTGTCTGAGAAGCAGATATTCTTATTTTCCACTTGAAATGGACAAGGAAGTATTGAACATCTGTAACCTCTGAAAGATAGCTTATTCCACTAGGAGACCCATCTGAGAAGGGAGCATCCACAGGAAATTAGAGCTGACAAACAGGGAGAGAGAAACCAGGGTTTTGGTTATGTCATTGAGCCGACAGATCAACTGAAGCCTGTAAACATGTCAGTCTGATAGTCCCCAAACTTCCCTTTATTTTATTTTATTTTATTTTATTTTATTTTTATTTTATTTTTTTTTTTATGTATTTCTTAAGTACAAAGACATTATTCAATTTCAGGGAATTCTGATTTCACAAGTTATTATTAACTGTTTTTTTTCCTGAAATATATCTGAACCTGAAGTTGTTTTCTTTTGGTTTCATAGTAGGAAAATTTAAATATAAATTCTGTATTTTTTATTTATTTATTTTTATTTTATTTTTTTTATTATTTTTTTCTTTTTGTTTCTATTTTTTTTATTTTTATTTTTTTATTTTTTTTATTTTTTTTAATTTTAGTTTTTTATTTTTTAAATTTTAAAATCTTTAATTCTTACATGCATTCCTTGGCTCTAGTGTTAATTGCAGCAGAAAGTATGGCTAGTGACAGCCATATCTCCTTTTTATTAGGCAGTGCCATACACAAAAGAGTTAAAGAGTGGAAAGTCCCTGAAACATGTTCTCTCAAACTTTGATTTTTTTCAAAACGACACTTGTCTTGTGTTTTATCATGCTATTTCAGGACATTTGAACTTTACTTTACCTAAGGTCAACCAGAGAACTGCAAACTATTCAAACTTATAGTTCAACAAATTTACGTTTAACTTGTGAGTTATTTAATTCCTTGGACATTTGTAAGGTAGAATGTACATTCCTTTCCTACAAATCTTATTTGTATTTTGTAAGTTTTTCTTTGTCGGCCTATCATTTGTATTTGCTCAGTTAGTGTGAACAAATTGCTTTTAAAATATATCTTAGACTACTAGTATTCATTCTGATGAAGAACTTCAACTGCCTTTAAAATGTTTTTAGAAGTCAATATAATTTTTTTAGGCATATTAATATTAACTGTCCCCATACTGGGCTTCCCTGGTGGCTCAGATGGTAAAGAATCTTCCTGCAATGATGGAGACCCAGGTTTGATCCCTGGGTTGGAAGATCCCCTGGAGGAGGGCATGGCAACCCATGCCAGTATTCTTGCCTGGAGAATCTCATGGACAGAGGAGCCTGGTAGGCTACAGTCCATGGGGTTGCAAAGGGTCAGACAGTTCCTGCTAGGAAACCCGAGATGGCTTGCTGATGCTATGCTAGGCAGACGTGAGTCAGGGTTTCATGGTGTGCCACAAGGTAGTGAAGTTACCTGTCACTCAGACCAAAGTGTGCTCCCAGCGTCTCAATGGTCTTTGGATTGGCTGCCTACTAGTGAATTAACTACTCCATGCTATTATTTCTGACTCCACAAATAAGTCATACCTCCATTAAAGCCAATATTTTTAACTTTAGTCCCTGCAAATAAAACCCTAATCTCTGGGTTAGATAGCTCTTTTTACTTTGAAATGGTAGAAGGATTAAAGGAGTCCTAATACGTATTAAATGGTGCCTCAGTGTCAGATGCCATAGGATACGTAATCTCATTTTAGTCTTACAGAAACCTTGGGAGTTTTATGTCATCTTCATTTTATAGGTGAACTTATGTTATATCTGATAAAATTAATACTGGAAGAAGAAGGTAGAAACTGGACTCCCTTGCCGGGGCCAGCCTGAGCTCATGTTTTAGCTTACCAAACTACCTCTCAGGGCAAATGGTTGTTTCTCAGGACTTCATAGGGCTGACCCTAAGTATTTTTTCAGGTATAACCTAGATTACTTGTCAAGGTGAAAGTGCTGAAAGTGTTAGTCATTCAGTCGTGTCTGAGTCTTTGCAACCCCATGGACTGTAGCCTGCCAGGCTCCTCTGTCCATGGGATTCTCCAGGCAAGAATACTGGAGTGGGTAGCCATTTCTTTCTCCAGGGGATCTCTCCAACCCAGGGTTCAAACCTGGGTCTCCTGCATTGAAGACAGATTCTTTACCATCTGAAAATGGAACCTAAAAGTCAGTATGTATCTTAAAGCACATATATGATAAAGTTGCTATTTCCTTAAAGCACAAATAATTTACCTTGCATCCAATGTTGTAAAAAAAAAAAAAGAATCCATAAATATACAAATCTTAAAAACTGTGAGAGATGTCAGGGATTGTTTGATCTATCTTTTTCATTTTTTTCAAAGGAAGCAACTGAACAAATAGGCTCATAGTCACAAAATTCTTCATACAGAATGACTCAAATTGGAACTAAATTGCCCTGGATTGATATTTCATACTCTTAATCCAATTCTAAGAACAAACTAGTAATAAAGCAAATTAAGAGAATTTAGAGAAAGAGAAAAGGACTTATTGGGGGAGAGCTAAATCCAAGTCAAAAGTAAGTTACCCAAGTGACAATTTAATATGTTTGTTGGTTAAGAAGCACAGAAACAGTTTTTATTACTAAGGAGAAAAAATAGACTAAGCATAGTGAACAGTTGCTTCTCTCATATTCGTTATTCAGAACTGCAATATGATACAGGTGCATTAACTTTTATTATTTTTTGGAGAAGAGTAAAACAAAGGAAAATAAATAATAAAATAGCATAAAACTACAGTAGTGAAGTAGAGATTGATGATAGAAAACAAACGAGAGAAAATGGATTTTAAAAAAAATGATTAATAAAAAATTAAGGCAAAAAACTCCTAAGGCAGATTTTAATTTCTTCTATATGGCATCCCAAATGGCTCAGTGGTAAAGTATTTGCCTACCAAGTTCAAGATGCCAGTTAGATCCCTGGGTCAGGAAAACCACCTGGAGAAAGAATAGGCAATCCACTGCAGTATTCTCGCCTGGGAAATCCCATGGACAGAAGAGCCTGGCAGGCTACAGTCTATAGTGTCACAAAGAGTCAGGCACGACTGAGTGACTTGAGCATGCAGCACATATACTGTGACATTTTCTTAAACATTTTGATAGCACATATCAGTCAGTACTTTCATGGGATAAGAAAAAGGACATAGCTGGAAATAATTCTGCACTTATAACCTTCAGCTTTGTCAGCGTGGCCACACATGTTACGCATTGTAAACTCAAGAGGGCACCATTCATATAGACTAAGATGGTGCCTGAGTCGGTCACTGAATGACATCCTCAGATGCATCCCTGTCTGATGGAAGTTATAGGCTAGTTCATTATGTCGCAAATGCTATAACCCGTAACAGTAAATAAATTATTTCCTCTTATTTTTCAAGGTATAATTTGGAGATATGTTGTTAATTTCTTTCAAAAACATAAATCAAGATGGTCATGGGAAGGGGATTTTCCTAAAGGATCAAGCAAGACACACATATATCCCAAAGCTGGTTACCTGGTATGTTCACATACACAGACTTCCAGATTCAGACAAATGGAGAGGAAGATTTATTTGAGGAGTATCTATGTTACTTTAAACAAGGGGCACAACATGCTTTCTTAAAAGGTCATCTTTTAAATATCTTATTGTCACACTGTGAAACCCCACTCACTGCTGACCAGCACAGTTACTACACCTAAATAAATAGAGAGGAAGGGTAGCCCCATGAAATACTTAAAGAAAGAAATGGAGAAACTTGCAGATTCTAACCTCAGCTCTGACCCTAACATGGTGTGTGGTCCTGAGAAAGCCATTTAACCTCTTGGCGTCTCAGATTCCCTTTAAAGTCTCAAATTTCAGGGGGTGAAGTGAGGATAGAGTTTTGGAATTATCTCCCTTAAAGCCCAGGAATGCTCCAAGAATGAATGAGTATTTTCTAAATGCAGAATAAAATGAAGTTTTTAGTAGGAAAATATTTTGGCTAGGAGCTCTGTGTGAGGTAGATAAAGGAGTTTAAGTGATTCTACATTTTGATATCAAATTACTTTTTTTTTTAATTTCCCAGAGGAAAACTTAAAATCTTTGTGGTTTAAAGAAAAATGCAATTTTTACTAATAAGAAAAAACAGATTCAATGGTTTCAGCATATTAATATTTGCTACCCCCATATCCATTATTAAGAACTGCAATATGATATAGGGTCATAGCTCTCTTCTGCGGTGTGTAGAAATGTTTCAGTAAATGGGATATGTTTCTATACGGTAACAAGTCAGTTTATATAGGAGTAGTAAAGCACATTTCTGGCATCTAAGGAGTGAAAAATCATTTCCAGTGATTCCAGGCCCAATTGCAAAAAATAAAATGTGTGTGTCTGATAATTATGTATAAAATATAGACATTTTAATATGTGCAAATGCCCTGGAGACCTTAATCTTTGGAATTTTGTGCTATAGGTCTTTAGAATAGACTCAAAATATGCCTAACATTAAAAGTAGTTACTATTAATTGAGCAGCTAGTATATATTTACTCATTTTATATTTAAATACTTAACAAAGAAGTATTTAATGGAGAGGGAGAAAATGATTCAGAAAATCTGAATCAGGGATCGAACCCACGTCTCTCAAATCTAGTTGAGAGACTGTTTTAAAGGCCTCGACCAGAGATAGGGACTGTTGGTACCTCAGTTTTAGAAACGAGGGGATTGAGGCCCAGATAGGTTGTCATTTGACAAACGTAAATGGGGAGCAAAAATGAGTTCCCGAGTAGACTTATGGATTATATAGGGTGTGGCACAGTAGGGCTCCACCGCAAGAGCAAAGGACAGCTTGAAGAGGGAGGGTAGGGCTTTAGGAAATGTGTTCCGTTCAGCTCAGGTGCGCAGTCGTGTCCGACTCTCTGCGACCCCATGAATCGCAGCACGCCAGGCCTCCCTGTCCATCACCAACTCCCGGAGTTCACTCAGACTCACGTCCATCGAGTCCGTGATGCCATCCAGCCATCTCATCCTCGGAAATTTGAAACTTGTTCTTTGAGGTAATCACTAGGTGATCCAGCTCAGGGCACATCTGTGACAACTGAGTAAATACTCCAACTCTAGTAGTTTGGGGAAGGAAAAATAGATATTACAGTCCCAGCCACAATGGCTTAAAATCCATCTCTCATGGATATATGTCTATCCTACTTTATGACATTTGTTTGACTGTAGGACTTCAAACTAAATATTTTCCCCAAACCTGCTATCTCCTAAGAACCGTGCTAGGTACCAGGGATACAAACATGACTGATATACTGGTCAGGCTTTCAAGGAGTTTCAAAGTCAGCAAGGTAGCCTGACAAATATACAAAGCTCATGGTACCAGGTGGGAAAGTTCATCAAGGCTGCATGAACAAAATATGGGAGCCTAAGAGAGGGCTATTAACTGTGTGGAGAGTTGGAAAGACAGGTGAGTGCTGGTGAGTGTGGATGACTACAAGGTGAAGGGAAACACCCCACAGTGTACATGTGAATGAACTGTAAGTGGTTGATTCTGGATGTGGCGAGCGCTCAGGTATCCCCATGCATCTAGAAACAAAGGGGGTAACTCACAGTATGAAATTCGGTGGGGGCTAGATTGTGAATGCCATGCTAAGACATCATAACTCTCTGGTGTTATGGAGATAGATAATGGAGAGCCATTAAAAGTTTTATCTCTATGGAAGCATCAGGTAGGTGGATATGAATTTTAAGAAGATAGATTTTAAAACTGGATGAGAGAGAATAAGAGCAGGAGGCTCAGCTAGGGTATGTTTGAGATGCAGGAGATGAGAAACATTAGGGGAAAAAAAGCAGAGATGTATATTGGAGATAGAGTTTACAGGAAATTGCGAACCATTATTGTGGGGGCAATAAGGACTAAGATCAAAGGAAGTGGAAGTTGAATTTGATTTCGAGGTTTCTTACTTGTGCAGGTGAGTTGCTCATGACAAGTGAGGAAGAAAGCATAAACAGAGAAGTCCACTTGGAGTGCTGGACACATGTGCGCTATACTGGACATACTGATGTGAGGAGCCTGTGAAATGTGCAAACAAAGGGGAGATGTTTTGTTGGTACTAGTCGCCCCGGGTTGACCTGGGTGAAGAGTTCAGCACGGGGACTGATTGGACCTTTATATGGGTTTAGGAGGGATCATTCACGCGGGCTTCCCTGGTGGCTCAGACGGTAAAGTGTCTGCCTGCAATGCGGGAGACCTGGGTTCAGTCCCTGGGTCGGGAAGATCCCCTGGAGAAGGAAATGGCAACCCACTCCAGTACTCTTACCTGGAAAATCCCATGGACGGAGGAGCCTGGTAGGCTACAGTCCATGGGGTCGCAAAGAGTCGGACACGACTGAGCGACTGCACTTCACTTCATTCATACACAAGTAACAACAGATGACGCATGGTAACAGGAGAATTCTCTTAATAAGAGAGTGTAAAATAGGAAGCAACGCAGGTGAGAGAATAGAATATGTTTCTTTCAGGCAGGATGTGTGTATACGAAGTTGCTTCAGTCATGTCCGACTCTTTGTGACCCCATGGACTGTAGCCTGCCAGGCTCCTCTGTCCATAGGATTCTGCAGGCAAGAATACTGGAGTGAGCTGCCATCCCCTTCTCCAGGGGATCATCCCGAACCAGGGATCGAACCCACATCTCTAACATCTCCTGCATTGGCAGACAGGTTCTTTACCACTAGCGCCACCTGGGAAGCCCTACGACCTTAGATTAGCAGCATCAGAGTCAGCATTTGTTAGAAATGCAAATTCCCAGGGCCTACCACAGACTTACTGAATCAGAAACTTTTGAGTAGAATACACAAATCCATGTTCTAAGTGTTTCTGATGCACAGTAAGGTTTGAGGTCCACTGATTTACTACATTGAGAGAGGACCAGGAACCATCAAGTAAACAGAGAAGTAGGAGGCAGTCCAGGAGGTGTGATGTCACAGAAGTTTTCTTGGAGAGAAATTCAGGCATGGTCAGTGTGAGATACTGCAGAAATTTCATGTATGGAGAGGGGATTTCTGGATCTGTTTGTTAGAAGCTTTGTGAGAATAAGAACAACAAAAAAATCAAGAGTAAAGTATAGCTGGTGGAGACAACAATTCTTAGTCAAGATTACATCAATTCTTAGTCAAGTTACTTGCTCAATACTTTGTTAAAGAAGTAAGATGTTGCTGTGTTGGTGACACTTTAGGGAGGTAGGGAAACAGAGTTTCAGGGGTTTTTTTGAAGTGAAGAAATTGAATATGATTTTAGGTTAAGAGGAAGTAAGATACTAGTTGATGGAGCAAGATTCTGAAAGGATAATTGGATAGAATGGAATGAGATGAAGATTACAGTCTGAAAGACTGAAAAAGTGTTGGAGGCAGTCCTCTACTTGAGAAAAGAGTTGAATTTTAGTAAACATAAGGCTAAGTTTGTATCAGGAAGAGAAAGAATTTGAGGAAACTCGTGCCAGCACACCTCTGTTTCTAGAGAAGCAATAGGCAAGCCTATTTTCTTTGAGCTGGCAGTACTAGAAGAACTTGAGAGTGGTCATGATTTGAAAAAGATCCGTGGAAATTGGAACACTGGAGGAAACCCAATGACCTGTCAACCAGAAATGGCCTCAGTTTCCTCTTGTTGCTCAGCCCTTAGGTTTTTGCAGATTTCCCAAGTTGCAGTATGTCAACACCTTCTTAATGCCCCACCTTGTGGCCTGGCAGAAGGAAAGATTTTCTTTTGCTTGAGAGACTCACCCTCCTCTGGCACCAGTTTGACATCAAACTCCAGTCAGCAAAATGGGTAACAGAGGTACTCTTTAGTTCAGTCCACCCAGGTGATCCAGATAAGAGACTGAAGAGCATTGTTTACAGGCTTAAAAAGACCTAGCCAAAGAGGTAAATGACTTAGTTTTGAAGGTCTGTATGTCCAGGAGCAATGATAATAATGCTTGAGTGTTAACATCTTGCACTTACCCTGCGTATCGGTGTTTGCATGAGCCCAAAATGAATTAGGTAAATGTGTTTTCCAAATCTTTCCCTTATTTTAAAACATATAATGGCATTTCAATTTATATAGTCTAGACTTGTTATCTCATACTGATATTAAGCCATCAAACTCACAGAATTTCCCAGGCCACAGATTTCCTTTGTGGCCATTTTCACTCATCACTGCGTCCCACCAAAGTGCACGTTACTCATAGATGTGAGACATAAGAGGAGAGTGAAGTTAACATTGTTGGGTAACAATGCAAATTTGAGAACGAATCCTATCCTATTGATGCATTTCTTAGAAGTAATCCAGGCTAACATTTATAGATGTTCCAAATAGCTGAGGTCTTTGACCAGGAATAGTTTAAATTTTGGAAACTTGCTCTTTCAACCCATCCAGAGATAAAACTCTGGAGGACCAAATAATTCAGTTAGAAAAGAAAACTGCTGAGAAGGGATAAGCTACATAATACACACTTTACTTCCATTCATTAACAAATATCCCCTAGCTTTAAAGTTCATGAAGGCATCTGGGAAACAGAAAATATCAGATAGCTGGATACGCCTATTAGTTCACCTCCTAAAGTCTCATCAAAAACTTCGAAGGTCATGGACATGAATTAAAAAGTGAAAAAGGCTTGGGAAGTGGCAAAAGGCATAACAATGTAGTAGACAGAATTTGTTTTGACTTTGTATCTTGGAATTTAGAGGAGTTTGCAAGAATGAATCATTGTTCCCTGTGGCATTTCTTTTTAACAGGCAATCTAGACTGGCTGCTAAGTAACTATCTGCACAGGAGCTTCTACTAAGAGTGGAAAGAAGTAAAAATTTGATCATTTAAAACTTACCATCGTCATATCTATCAAATGATCTATTTTTTGTAATTCTAAATAGCTTTAGTTATTAAATTTATTCTTTGTTAGAAAACATTTTTGTATAGAGACAAGGGATAGTGAAGTCTCTTCTCATTGGAGTCTTGGTATACATCTTAGAATTGTAAAATTACCCAAACTGTAAAAAAGTATGAAAATTCCCAACTGCAATATTTACTTTATTCTGTGTATTCCACTCCTAAATCCATAATCTATGACTGTATACAAAATGTTTCTCTCTAAAATACCTCTATAGCATTTTCTTTAGAAAGAAAAAAAAAAAAGCTTTAAAATTCAACTCAGGTAATAATATTTTTATTTTCAACTGGAGGATGCTATCAAGTCTATCCTTTTATAAAAAACATACAATGCTTCTTATATAATTCTTATATAATTCTTCTTGTATCGAATTCTAACTATGCAAAAAATAAAGGTAATGGTGAAAATTTACTTCACGTTTGATCACACCTACTTCCTGTCCAGAGTAATCCGTGCATCAGCCAAAATATTTCTTTCTAGAATTTTCATTATGCATTAATCTTCTTAGATTTGATAATAGTCCAAAGAGTCATAGACTTCTCTCTCTATGCTCAGACTGTACAGAAAGTTTAAGGAAATGGCCTGCTTAGATAGGCCAATGAAAGATTTGAAGACCAGATAGTTTCTAATGCCAAGTAAATAATCTTAAGCCCTAGAATCTATTACATAGTCTCATCAGTGCCAGTTTGATGCTTCAAGTAGTTTGTACATTTGGTATCACTTATGTCCTAGTGCCTTATAAAAAACCAGTGTGCTGAATAAGTGTTCAGTGTGCTCTTGGAATTTACATTCCATATGAAGATCTCATCTATATGGTCTTCAAAACTCTGAGTTAATCATTGTAATAGTGAGAATTTTTAAAGAATTTAAAAAAATGATTTTGTCAGGGAATTGACCATTCAAATTTCTAGGCGACAACAAAATTAAAATTTATGAAACACTGCCCTCTAATGGATAAATAAGTATTTGCTATATTACACACACACACACACACACACACACACACACACACACACACACACACACACGAAGGGTATATTTCTGTAAAAGACACAAAAATTGAATTGCTAGTATCTAACATAGTGTAATCTAGATTAGTGCACACATACAGTGAACTGTGAACTTCCAGATGTTCAAGCTGGTTTTAGAAAAGGAAGAGGAACCAGAGATCAAATTGCCAACATCCGCAGGATAATCGAAAAAGCAAGAGAGTTCCAGAAAAACATTTATTTCTGCTTTACTGACTCTGCCAAAGCCTTTGACTGTGTGAAGCACAATAAACTGTGGAAGATTCTGAAAGAAATGGGAATACCAGACCACCTGCCCTGCCTCTTGAGAAACCTGTATGCAGGTCAGGAAGCAACAGGTAGAACTGGACATGGAACAACAGATTGATTCCAAATAGGAAAAGGAGTCTGTCAAGGCTGTATATTGTCACCTTGCTTATTTAACTTCCATGTAGAGTACATCATGAGAAATGCTGGGCTGGAAGAAGCACAGGCTGGAATCAAGATTTCTGGGAAAGCTATCAATAACCTCAGATATGCAGATGATACCACCCTTATGGCAGAAAGTGAAGAGGAACTAAAAAGCCTCTTGATGAAAGTGAAAGAGGAGAGTGAAAAAGTTGGCTTAAAGCTCAACATTCAGAAAACTAACATCATGGCATCTGTCCCATCACTTCATGGCAAATAGATGGGGAAACAGTGGAAACAGTGTCAGACTTTATTTTGGGGGGGCTCCAAAATCACTGCAGATGGTGACTGCAGCCATGAAATTAAAAGACTCTTACTCCTTGGAAGAAAAGTTTTGACCAACCTAGATAGCATATTCAAAAGCAGAGACATTACTTTGCCAACAAAGGTCCGTCTAGTCAAGGCTATGGTTTTTCCAGTGGTCGTGTATGGATGTGAGAGTTGGACTGTGAAGAAAGCTGAGCACCGAAGAATTGATGCTTTTGAACTGTGGTGTTGGAGAAGACTCTTGGGAGTCCCTTGGACTGCAAGGAGATCCAACCAGTCCATTCTGAAGGAGATCAGCCCTAGGATTTCTTTGGAAGGAATGATGCTAAAGCTGAAACTCCAGTCCTTTGGCCACTTCATGCTAAGAGTTGACTCACTGGAAAATACTCTAATGCTGGGAGGGATTGGGGGCAGGAGGAGAAGGGGATGACAGAGGATGAGATGGCTGGATGGTGTCACTGACTCAGAGGTGAGTCTAAGTGAACTCCGGGAGTTGGTGATGGACAGGGAGGCCTGGTGTGCTGCAATTCATGGGGTCACAAAGCTTCGGACACGACTGAGCGACTGAACTGAACTGACATACATACAATAAGGTAGAGTGGGATTTTTTGGAGCCAATACTACAACCTGAAGTCTTGAAGACTTGTATACAGCAAAAACATCTCTTGAATATGAATCTTGTATGAGACTTCATGGAAATCATGCTGTAAAATACCAGATGTCTTGCATAATTATCAGTCTGTGCCAACATAGACCATGTCACTCAGACACTGCCGACTATGTCTCAGAAATAGTGTTTTTGAGCCCACCATCCATACATCTCACAAGCATACTACCAACAGAAGGAAGATAATTATACACACACACACATAAATGTAAATAAGGGTGAAGAAGGGAAAGAGCAGAATGAGACAAATGTTTGGACTTCAACATTTCCTCCTCCATGTAATACCCAACCTCTCAGATGACCCCCAGTTAAAGAAAGGGCTCTCCACTCTCACCCTCCTTAGTCCTAACTTACAAATGAAACCATTTGTTTCTGGGCAAATTAAGTGAGAAAAGTTCAATACACTCTTGTGATGTTCTTCTTAAGAAGTCACTTACTCTCGCCTCTTTGGTTATCTTTACAGCCAGAACAGTTATATTTGCCATCTTTTTCTCCTTCATTAGGGTGGTTCAATAAATATTCTGCTTGCTTTTGAATGCCTAACTGTGATTGTTAACTCTTTGAATGTAAGGACTGAGCAACTCATCAACCTATCCCTATCTTAGAGCAATGCTTAATATTTTACAGGTCTTTTAAATCTTAGTGAATGAACTAAAATCTGCCTTAGTTTCAGTATTGGTTTGCCGGGATTGCCATAACAAAGATTAAAAACAAAACCTGGGTGATTTAACAGAAGTGTATTGTCTCAAGGTTCTGAAAGCTAAAAGTCCAGAAACAAGATTTGAGAGAAGAATCTATCCCAGGTCTAGCTCCTTGACCTTGTATCCACCTTCTCCTTGTGTCTCTTCATACCATCTTCCCTCTGTACGTGCTCATTTCTATGTCCAAATTTCCCCTTTTCATAAAGTCGTTGGTTATATTGGATCAGATTCACTGCACTACAGTCAGATTGAACTCAGCTTAACTAGTGATACCAACATTGACCCTATTTCCAAATAAAGTCACATTCTGAGCTACTGGGGATTAGAACATCAACCTATGAATTATTAGGGGATGCAATTTAACCCATAGCACTATTTCTTTAAGGACAATCTAATTATCAGCAAGAAACCTAGGCTTTGACCAGAATCTGATCTAAAATATAATGCTGTACATTTTTGGTAAGGTCTAAGCTTTACCAGAAAGAAAGAAACTTAGTCCTATAAAAATATCTCCTATTTTCTCTCCCTCTCCATCTTATAATCTCCCTTTCTTTTTCTCTTATTCTTGTCACTATCCCTTTTAATAGACTACCCTCAGCATTTATGGAATGCGCAATGCAGGCTTGAACAAAACTCTGGCTTTACAAGCACATTTTTTTAAATCTGACTCAATATTTTTTTTTTTTCCTGCTTCACTATTGACCATGTGCAAAAGTCTTTTAATAATACCAAATAGTAGTTTGGTAGTGGCACTTATACCCATTTTTAAAAACTATACCGTGTTAATAAGAAGGATCACATGTAACAGTTCTCATCTCTCCATGCCCAGCTCCATTAAACCTTGAGTTGAGAGACTCTAGAAACTGAAGACAAAGAAAAGAATGTGACATTTCTTTTGCTTTGGATCACATCTACCTCTTTGTTCAGGATATAGACTTTGACCCTGAGCCATCTATTATGTGTTTTTGTTCCTGACCTTGGTTATATGTTTCAGATGTGAAATTGCTCACAGATGGCTCAGTGATGGTCTCCTGTTATACCTTGGAAAAAATTATTTTTGTGTCTGTACATAAGAAAAACAGTATCTGTGTATGAGAAAGGAGAGATGGAGGAGTGCCCTGTAATTCTGTTGAGGATATTCTGATAGTAAGCCTGATCCAAAATATTTGATCAATGAGACCATAATATTTTGATTTTCTGCAGCCTGTTCCATGCACTATCCAAGATTATGAATGTTTTAAAGCTCATTTTAAGATAGAATTGAACAAATCAAAAATCATCTTTGAAGTATGTTCCTTGATAGGTTCATGAATTCCTATTGATCAGAATGTCAACATATCTAAGTTGTTCAATTAAACATTCAAGATACAAATTATTGAGTGGCTTAAACCTTTTGTGTAAGTGTGTATTTCCAAATTAGGAAATCTTTTCTCTTTCCCTCCAGGTGTTCAACACTTTTTCCTTCCCTATTCAACAAATCTTACTCTTATAGAAAGATCTGAAACTCATTTGTAAATATTGGGGTATATGTGATAATAAAGTGTTACACCTTCCCAGAAGAATTATAATTATTAGTAGTATTGTTAGCTGCAGTAGGTTGTTCAGTCGCTAAGTTGTGTCCGACTCTGCGACCCCATGGACTGCAGCATGCCAGGCTCCTCTGGCCTCCACTGTCTCCTGGAAGTTACTCAATTTCATATCCATTGAATTGATGATGCTATTTAACCATCTCATCCTCTGCTGCCCCCTTCTCCTTTTGCTTTCAATCTTTCCCAGCATTAGGGTCTTTTCCAATGAGTCAGTTCTTTGCATCAGGTGGCCAAAGTATTGGAGCTTCAGTATCAGTCCTTCCAATGAATATTCAGGGCTGATTTTCTTTAGGATGGACTGGTTTGAGCTCCTTGTAGTCCAAGGGACTTTCAAGAGTCTTCTCCAGTACGACAGTTCAAAAGCATCAATTCTTTGGTGCTCAGCTTCCTTTATGGTTCAACTCTTAGATCCATATATGATTACTGGAAAAACCATAGCTTTGACTATATGGACCTTTTTCGGTAAAGTGATGCCTCTGCTTTTTAATACACTGTCTAGATTTGTCATAGCTTTCTTTTCAAGGAGCAAGCGTCTTTTATTTTTATGACTGCAGTCACTGTCAGCAGAGATTTTGGAGCCTAAGAAAATAAAATCTGTCACTGCTTCCACTTTTTCCCTTTCTATTTGCCATGAAGTGGTGGGACCAGATGCCATGATCTTAGTTTTTTTAATGCTGAGTTTCAAGCCAGATTTTTCACTCTCCTCTTTCATGCTCATCAAGAGGCTATTTAGTTCCTCTTCACCTTATGCCATTAGAATGGTATCACCCACATATCTGAGGTTAATTGCTATCTCTCCTGGAAATCTTGATTCCAGCTTGCGTGGCATTTCATATAATATACTCTGCATATAATTTAAGTAAGTAGGGTGACAACAAATAGCCTTGCTTTATTCCTTTCCCAATTTTGAACCTGTCAGTTGTTCCTTGTCCTGTAGTAGATATTCAATCTTTAACATAAGGCAGCTAAGAGACAACAGTCATAGTTCAGGTATCTGTAATATATTGGAGGGAACAATTTTAAAAGAGTGTGGCAGAAATAATCTGTCTGCATCTCTGAAGTCCTCTTGTATAAGTGAAAACCATCTCTATAACCTAAGGTAGACTTTTCAATAGAAAGTTTGTGAACTATTAGATTTTCATGAAATTAATTTAGTAGGTTACAACCAGAAGTTTTAAAATAAAATATAACAGAGTTGAAAGGAATAGAATAGAAAATACCAGTCTTGTGTACATTTGTACATATCATCAGAACAAAAGCTTTATTTAAAGTACTTTTTATTAAGCTCTGAGTCTCTGTATAAAGTGTATGTTTTATAGGGTGTCATGGTGGAAAACACTTAACAAGTACTCACAGAGGTGGAAGACACAGTTTAGAGAATACTTCAATGACTATTCATAAGAGTGACCTTGCTGCTGCTGCTGCTGCTGCTAAGTCGCTTCAGTCGTGTCCGACTCTGTGTGACCCCATAGACGGCAGCCCACCAGGCTCCACCGTCCCTGGGATTCTCCAGGCAAGAACACTGGAGTGGGTTGCCATTTCCTTCTCCAATGCATGAAAGTGAAAAGTGAAAGGGAAGCCGCTCAGTCATGTCCGACTCTTCACAACCCCATGGACCACAGCCTACCAGGCTCCTCTGTCCATGGGATTTTCCAGGCAAGTGTACTGGAATGGGGTGCTTAGGACTAGCAAATTTGTGTGTTTAGAAAGTCAACTCAACTCTCAATCAGAAGAGAAAATCTTCCATTCTTCTAGTATCATCATTCAATAGATATTTACTCAGTGCTCACTGGGTCCAGTCAGTATTTAACACAGGCAAAATAAGTCAAACATGACAGGGTCTCAACCCTAAAGGCCTTCACATTCTTCTGGAAAGACAGAACAAGGAAACATCTACAATGCAGTGTGAGAGTAGGAGTCATCACTCCTACAGAGAAATCTGGAAGACAAAAGAAGAGCTGCTAACCAAGACCAGGAAGGCTTCTTGAAGGTGGTGACCTCAGACTTTACTCTTTATGGACAGATAGAGTTAATCAATTCTACTAAGGTCCAGTCAGAGAAATGGAAGCCACTCCATGTAGTTCAAGAGAGAGAATTTACTATAAGAAGCTGCAAAGGTACTGGTAGAGTTGATAGAGGAAGTAAAACAGAGGAAGCAATTCGGAGATGATTGTTGTTGTTCAGTCACTAAGCCATGTCCGACTCTGTGATCCCCCGGACTGCAGCATGCCAGGCTCCTCTGTACTCCACTATCTCCCAGAGTTTGCTCAAATTCACGTCCATTGAGTCGGTGTTGCTATCTAACCATGTCATCCTCTGCCGCCCCCTACTCTTTTTGCCTTCAGGCTTTCCCAGCATCAGGTTCTTTTCCAATGAGTCAGTTCTTCACATTAGGTGACCAAAGTATTAGAGCTTCAGCTTCAGCATCAGTCCTTTCAATGATTATTCAGGGTTTATTTCCTTTAGGATTAACTGGTTTGATCTTTTTGCAGTCCAGGGGACTCTCAAGAGTCTTCTCCGTCCCCACAATTCAAAAGTATCAATTCTTCGGCACTGAATCTTCTTTATGGTCCAACTCTCACACCCGTACATGACTACTGGAAAAACCGTAACACTGATTATATGGACCTTTATAGGCAAAGTGATGTCTTTTGCTTTTTAAAATGCTGTCTAGGTTTGTCATAGCTTTCTTTTCAAGAAGCAGGCGTCTTTTAACTTCATGGCTACAGTTAAGCACCTAAAAAAACCAACCACTTTGGTTCTTAGGGCTAGAGAGACAAAAAGAAGTGGTTGTATTGACAGGAGCAGGACAGCTGGGGTTACCAGGTGGGAATAATGCCATGGAAGGGTCTGCTTACCAGGAGCTGGGACCGTCAAGGACGTGCAGCACTGTCAGGGAAGCTACCAGTAGCAGAGATGTAAGGGAAAATACCCTGAGTTTTACCTTTCTCCAGCATGCAAGTTTCTCATCCTTGCCCTTTACTGCCCAGGCAGGGGAGTTGAATATGTTTTGCAGAAGTCAGCTCCTAATGATGCAGAGCAGAGCATAGGAAAGATAAGAAGTGGGTGGGAGACCCAATAGGCAAATAGCAAGCAGAAGAACATACAAGAATGTTCAGGAGCCGGAGAAAAAGAAGAATCTGGAGGAGCTGTAAGTTGTTCAGTACAGATGGATTGCAGATGGACATTGGGAACTGGTAAAGGAGGATAGACAGGTAAGCATTTCTAGGTCAGGCGTGGCCTCCTGATCATCCTGATAACTTTGCATTTTGTTGTCAGGAAGATGGGAGCCATTGACAGTCCTGGTGTGGTTGTGTGCCTTTATGTGCGTACATACAAAAGTGTTGATTAAATCAAATTAGAACAGGTACAGTTAAATAAAAAAGTACAGCAGCCAAGGATTTTTGCTGAAAAGAAACTTTCTGCCCACCATCCATTATTTCCCTATCTTTACTTTACAAAGGAAAGGCTTTTAGCCTTTTCTCCTTTAGTTCTTCTGGTACTTTCACTGACAAGTTTAAATGTAATGTTTTATATTATGATATTTTCTTGATTTTAAAACTTCAGACAGTATATTTTGACCAGGCTTCCACTGTGGAAGATAAGGTTTACTTAAGCTGAACACCATTTCTCTCTTCTTTTCGCAGTTCTTGACGAGTAGATTTATTATTTTCAGCTCTCACATTTGTGTTTGTTTGTTTTACCTTTTAGAGCTTTAAATGATCATTCTTTTTGTTCCAGCAACATTTGACAATATCTCTTGATACCCTCTCCCACTTCCCAGGTGGTGCTAGTGGTAAAAAATCCACCTGTGAGTGCAGGACACGCAAGAGACTCAGGTTTGATCCCTGGGTCGGGATGATCCCCTAGAGTAGGAAATGGTTGCCGCTCCAGCGTTCTTGCTGGGGAGATTCCATGGGCAGAGGAGCCTGGCAGGCGATAGTCCACGGGGCCACAAAGAGTCAGACATGGCTGAGCAGCTGAGCACACAGCACACGGTCTCCCGCTGTCTTGTGAAGTGAGAACAGGAATGTTCCTGTATTCCCGGTTGCTGTTTATTACCTGTTTCTGTCTCCTAACTTTCGTCACATTTAAATGGCTTCACATATTAGTCTGGTAATTACTTATTCATAGACGCAGTGCTCTGACAGTAACACAAGTGATGTGATTACATAACATATTCTTACTAAAATGTTAGCTCTATTATTATCTTCTAGAATTAGATGATCAAATAGACAAAATAATGTTAACTATCATTGAAATAATAGAAATTGTTTTCCTAAAGAGTCAACTTAAGGGAAAAGTTAGCTTAAACCTAAATGGTAAAATAAACTAAAACTGATCTGTCTTTGAAAAGCATAAACAGAGTCTTTCATGAAAGAGAACCATCAGGGTGTCTATACCTTTCTATATACAGTTGATGAAGCCTTAAACAGTTGCATGCTAATCACATGCTTATAAACAGAATTCTATTTCAGGATCATTAAGAGACCTCACTATTCAAAATAATTCCATGATGAATCATTCATAAAGCACAGAATTCCTTTATGGTGCAAATAATCATCTTCAGTTTATTTTTCAGTCAATCCAAATTTTCACATATTGAATTTGCTTAACTCATGACACAGCTGTGTTTATGGAGAAAACTGAACTCTTGTAGATGAGTAACATTATCATCATTCATTTTCTCTAGACTATGAGGGATAGTCAGAGAAGACAGCTATGATCCTTAAGTCTTGGCAAGAGCTTACCAGAGTGATCTTTTATAAACATGCTATGGATATTTTTCCTAGGATACATACATTTTCAGTATCTTAAAGAAAGTTTCTGTGAAGGCTCAGCCAGGAAGAAAAGATAAGACTTGATGACCACCTCTATCTGCCCTCTGTCCTCTTTGCTTCCTTCACACAGCCTCACTTATAGCTTAATAAAGAGGCTCTGCATTGTTTCTAAGAGTCACTCAAATGAGAAGCGGCCACTTTCCTCAGCTACTTCCCTGTTAGTCCCGGAATTGCTCTTAGTTGTATCAAGGTGTCATCTGTCTTAAAATAGTGTGACTCCTCATGGCATGTGTTAAAAAATATTTCTTTTAATAAACACTGGTCTATCTGGTCTACCGAAGGTGGATCATAATGTTGGCTTTATGTTTTATACCCATTCAGCCATTCTGTATATTTTGATTGGAGCATGAATTTCATTTATATGCATTAAAAGTATATCATTGCCCTGTCCTGCCAGCCAGAACCCTGCAGCCTCTGCACAAGTTAGGGCCTAGCAACAAACCAGACTGGGACCGGCCACATCCTCCTGGCCACCCGCAGTATCAGTCCGTCACAACAGAAGGACCCGCACAGCCACACAGTGGGCACCGCTAGAGCAAATAGCTCTGGTGACCAGAAGGGAGGGTGGCACTGGGCATAAAAGACATCTTCCACAAAAGGCCATTTCTCTCAGCTCAGAAAAATGTAACCGACCTACCAGATACATAGAAATAAAAACAGCAAGTGAGGCAAAAGGAGGCGACAGAGGAACATGTTTCAGATGAAAGAAAAAGATAAAGCCCTACAAGAAGAATTAAGTGAGGTGGAGACAGGAAATTTATCTGAGAGAATTCAAGGTGATAATTGTAAGGATGATCGAAGAAACTGGGAGATGAATGGGTGAACAAAGCAAGAAGTTCAGCTCAGTTCAGTTCAGTTGCTCAGTCGTGTCTGACTCTGCGACCCCACGGACTGTAGCACGCCAGGCTTCCCTGTCCATTACCAACCCCTGGAGCTTGCTCAAACTATGTCCATTGAGTCAGTGATGCCATCCAAACATCTCATCCTCCCGCCTTCAATCTTTCCCAGCATCAGGGCCTTTTCCAGTGAGTCAGTTCTTCACATCAGGTGGCCAAAGTATTGGAGTTTCAGCTTCAGCATCAGTCCTTCTAATGAATATGCAGGACTGATTGACTTTAGGGTGGACTGGTTGGATCTCCTTGCAGTCCAAGGGATTCTCAAGTGTCTTCTCCAACAACACAGGTCAAAAGCATCAATTCTTTGGCACTCAGCTTTCCTTATAGTCCAACTCTCACATCCATACATGACCACTGGAAAAACCATAGCCTTGACTAGACGGACCTTTGTTGGCAAAGTAATGTCTCTGCTTTTGAATATGCTGTCTATGTTGGACGTAGCTTTTCTTCCAAGGGGCAAGCGTCTTTTGATTTCATGGCTGCAGTCACCCTCTGCACTGAATTTGGAGCCCAAGAAAATAAAGTCTGTCATTGTTTCCCCATTTATTTGGCATGAAGTGATGGGACAGGATGCTGGGATCTTAGTTTTTTAAGTGTTGAGTTTTAAGCCAGCTTTTCACTCTCCTCTTTCACTTTCATCAAGAAAGCTCTTTAGTTCCTCCTCACTCTCTGCCATAAGGGTGGTATCATCTTCATATCTGAGATTATTGATATTTATTCTGGCAATCTTGATTCCAGCTTCTGCTTTATCCAGCCTGGCATTTCACATGATATACTCTTCATATAAGTTAAATAAGAAGGTTGACAATATACAGCCTTGATGTACTCCTTTCTCAATTTGGAACCAGTCTGTTGTTCCATGTCCAGTTCTAATTGTTGCTTCTTGACCTACATACAGATTTCTCAGGAGGCAGGTAAGGTGGTCTGGTATTCCCATCTCTTGAAGAATTTTCCACAGTTTGTTGTGATCTCAACAGTCAAAGGCTTTGGCATAGTCAAGAAAGCAGAAGTAGATGTTTTACTGGAACTCGATGTTGGCAATTTGATCTCTGGTTCCTCTGCCTTTTCTAAATCCAGCTTGAACATCTTGAAGTTCATGGTTCATGTACTGTTGAAGCCTGGCTTGGAGAATTTTAAGCATTATATTGCTAGCAGGTGAGATGAGTGCAATTGTGCGGTAGTCTGAACATTTTTCGGCATTGCCTTTCTTTGAAATCAAGCTTTTAAAGAATAGTTAGAAAATATAAAGAAGAACAAACCAGGAATAAAGAGCACAATAATTGAAATGGAAACTATGCTAGAAGGAATCAACATACCCTTTAAGAGTGGAGTCTCTATTTCCCATAGTCCTCTGGGTCTCCCAGGCTTCCCTGGTGGCTCAGATGGTAAAGAGGCTGCCTGCAGTGTGGGAGACCCAGGTTCGATCCCTGGGTCGAGATCCCTTGGAGAAGGAAATGGCAACCCACTCCAGTATTCTTGCCTGGAATATCCCATGGATGAAGGAGTTTGGAGGCCACTGTCCATGGGGTTGCAAAGAGCTGGACACAGCTGAGTGATTTCACTTTCTTTCTTTCTTTCTGGGTCTCCCCAAAGTAAACCCCGCTGGCCTTTAAAGCCAAACATTCTGGGGCTTATCTTCCCAGTGGAGGACCCCTAGGCTAGGGAACAGTTGGTGGGGCTCAGACTCGTCACTTCTAGGTGAGAAACTCTACAGTTGTGATTATTCTCCTGTGTGTGGATTGCCCCCTCAGGAAGTGGCTCTTGACTATACTGTGAGACTGTCCCTTCTTGTCTGTCTTGTTGTGGTTTCTTCTTTATATCATAGTTGTAGATCTCTTCTGGTATGTTCTGGTCTTTTTCACTCAAATAGTATGCCATTTGGTCTGTAAATGTAATTTTGGTGTGCTCATGAGAGGAGATGAGCTCAGAGTCTTTCTACTCAGCCATCTTGGGAACTCCTTGAGATAGAAATATCTTCATGATGAAAACTATAATTCTTAAATACCATGCAGTGTAGACAACCTGAAGAAGTTAGGCCTTTCTGAGACACATGAGTTTCCCACTCAAGTCATATTTCATATACTTCATGTATTATGTGCTTGCTTATGATTGCAGAAACCAAGCACTTCTCTTTAGAATAGCAGGATAATTACCTAGCTTTTTCCTCCAGGCTTCAGCAAAAGTTCCTAATTGGTAGGCAATGGCTCACTCAATGTCTTCTGTTTTTTTCTTGTTCATATTCCCGGCTGTGCTGTGATCTTCACGAAAGCCATGCAGTCAGTGTTATTCCCCACTGCATCATGAGTGTTTATGAGATGACCTAGCAAGAGGTAGGACTCAGTAAACATTTTTGAGTGAATAAATAAAAGAACTAGAGTAAAGGTTACTGTTCTGTGGTGGTTAATCTTTGATAGCAGCTTAGCTAGACTGTAGCGCCCAGGTGTGTGGTTAAACTCCAGTCTAAATGTTTTCTGTGAAGATATTTTTTGGATGCAATTGGCATTTAAATGAATAGACTGAGTAAAGCAGATTAGGTAATCCTCATGAAGTTGGTGGGACTTAACCAGCCAGTTAAAGGCCTTAAGAGAAAAATTTGAAGTCCCCTGAGGACGAAGGTATTCTCCCCTCAGATTGTTTTCAGATTCAAGTTATGACACCGGTTCTTCCCTAAGTCTGTAGCCTGCTGGTCTGTTCTGCAAATTTTGGACTTGCCAGCCCCCCACAATCACATGATCCAATTTCTTAAAATGAACAGTTTCCTTCTTTCTCTCCTGTTACCCCGAAGGACCCTACTTAATGCATGTGTCTTTCATTCTTCGACACAATATTTAAGGGTCTACCAAATGTAACACAAAAAGATGGTTTCTGGCTTTTCAGTAGATGTGGCTGCATGTAGCATTTCCAGTTCAGCTGGGGATGTTCACTTGGAGTCACAGTCCTGGGTCTCTGCTCATCACATTGCTTGTTTTCTTACTCAAAACTTGGTAAACACTAGCTTTCTGGGCTGTGAAAGGGGAGGTTAAATGATAATTTTACCTGTTGTGAGTTTCTTCTAGCAGCCAAACCACCAACTTGAGGTTTCAGGTTACAAGTCCAGTCTGTTCCGTATGAATGATACTTGGGCTGCATTGCAGTATCTCAAGCCAATCTTTCAATCATATCATTCTCTAATCCAGTTTGTATGGCTGTACCTGGATAATTCACCTTTTAATTTCCATATTGGCAGCCAGTTATGTGGATTGCTCCACTGTAGCCAAAGATTTAAGTCAATTTATACCATTAAAAGTAACTCAAACCAAATCAAATCACGGTCAAGGCCTATTGGTTAAATTTCAACATTTGAGAAGTTGTTAAAAAAGAAAAAGAACACAGAGTCCCTTTGACAGATGGAAACAAAGCAATGACTAAAAACAGAGCAGAAAGTGTGTGTGTTTTTTTGTTTGTTTGTTTAAGCCACAATGTCTAAGGAACATTACTAAACTGAGTGTTTTAAGTAGAAAATAATTCATCAACCCATGGAGGACTGCAAATATTGCCAACTCCTTGTCATTTTCACCAATTGAGAACCAGCAAATTAAATTAAGAAGACCATGTAAATATTGTAGCTTGGTGAATATTAAAAATAGACACAAGAGAAGTGACCATAAAACGTGATTCGAACCCAGTTTGGATAGGACACCAGGCAGCTGATAGAGATGATTTGTGTTGCCAAGCATGCATTTGGATGTAGGTTAATTGGAATGAAGTAATGATGGCTGAATTCTAGGGACAATGAGATAATAGGAAGGACTTAGTGGGGCATGAGAGTTTTAGAGTATTAGCAGCAAGAGGATAGGAAAAATCATTAAAATGACCAAGATGTTGTACATTTCTATATATTGAGAATCTGATTGGCTAGACCATACATTTTTTTTGTGTGTGTGTGTAAAATCTTATTTATTATTTCAAATGTCTACCATGGCAACATGATTTTTCTTACATTTTCCAATAGTTTCACCTCACTAACTAGTTTATCATCATTATTGGTGAAAATTAAGTCCAAAGTGTCAGTTCCTTTCATTGCATTTTCTTTTTTTTTTTCTAGATATTCTTTCATTTTTTTTTTTTAAATTTTAAAATCTTTAATTCTTACATGCATTCCCAAACATGAACCCCCCTCCCACCTCCCTCCCCATAACATCTTTCTGGGTCATCCCCATGCACCAGCCCCAAGCATGCTGCATCCTGCGTCAGACATAGACTGGCGATTCAATTCACATGATAGTATACATGTTAGAATGTCATTCTCCCAAATCATCCCACCCTCTCCCTCTCCCTCTGAGTCCAAAAGTCCGTTATACACATCTGTGTCTCTTTCCCTGTCTTGCATACAGGGTCGTCACTGCCATCTTCCTAAATTCCATATATATGTGTTAGTATACTGTATTGGTGTTTTTCTTTCTGGCTTACTTCACTCTGTATAATCGGCTCCAGTTTCATCCATCTCATCAGAACTGATTCAAATGAATTCTTTTTAATGGCTGAGTAATACTCCATTGTGTATATGTACCACAGCTTTCTTATCCATTCATCTGCTGATGGACATCTAGGTTGTTTCCATGTCCTGGCTATTATAAACAGTGCTGCGATGAACATTGGGGTACATGTGTCTCTTTCAATTCTGGTTTCCTCGGTGTGTATGCCCAGAAGTGTGTGGAGATTCCTTAAAAAATTGCAAATAGAACTACCTTATGACCCAGCAATCCCACTTCTGGGCATAGACCATACATTTTAACACAATCATTAGAACTTTATACTCCTAAATTCTAACGCGAATGTCTAGTTGCTCCATGTTACCACATACTCCCCCAAACGGTTAGTGCAGAACTTCCTCTCCAGATTTACCTACTACACTCATGCAAGCCAGCCAAAAGGGTGTTAACTGTGATTAACACTCTTGTTACAGAGGAACCAGTTATGATGGTCTCTTTGGTAATCAATATAAGAGTTTGTTAGAAAAAGGTTCCTACTGCTTTCAATAGAAAAGAAATTTGAAAACTGATACCCAAGGTTACTTTCTTTCTCAGATTCTGATCTGTACCATTAAAGTGGACAACAATATAAAGTTCTATGTACAAATTTAGGAACAGTTTGGTTTTCAGGGATGAAACATAGCAAATCTATGGTAATAACTGTACAATCAATACTTGTGCACTAATGACACTGAATTCGGACTTTAACAAATAAGAGTATTCTCAATTAAATTTGTGCCTCAGAGCTAGATGAAGGTATATTCATTCCTGCTTCGTTATTCATCTGTCAGATGTTTAGGAACTTGTAGATTTATTTAGAATCTGGTTCATGGAGTGTCTGATTTCTGTTAGTTTGAAGATTTGTTATTGTTGTACCAGTCCTTTCTCTGGAGAAGGCAATGGCACCCCACTCCAGTACTCTTGCCTGGAAAATCCCATGGATGGAGGAGCCTGGTGGGCTGCAGTCCATGGGGTCGCGAAGAGTCGGACACGACTGAGCGACTTCACTTTCACTTTTCACTTTCCTGCACTGGAGAAGGAAATGGCAACCACTCCAGTGTTCTTGCCTGGAGAATCCCAGGGACAGGGGAGCCTGGTGGTTTGCTGTCTATGGGGTCACACAGAGTTGGACACGACTGAAGGGACTTAGCAGCAGCAGTCCTTTCTCTACATGTCTCCAGTGCCCTTACATACAGCACGTGTCATGTGACAATGTAGTGTGTGACTGAAAGAAGCTCACGAGGCATTTGGTGTGGAATATGGCCTTTATTTTATTGCCACTCTATTGAGGGGGATTTTTAAAAATCTTTACACTTTCAATAAGTGGAATACTACCCTCCTCCCAACCCCCAGAAAAGCTGTCTACATTGTAATCCTTGGAACCTATTGTCTTGCTTGGCAAAGAGACTCTGAAGATCTGATAAGTTGAGAATTCTGAGACAGAGAGACTATCCTGAATTATCTGGGTGGGCCAAATGTAATTACAAGGGTCTTTATAAGAGAAAACCAGGAAATTCAGAGTGAGAGGAAGGTTTAAAAAATACTTTGCTGATTTTGAAAATAGAGGAAGGGGCCACGATCCAAGAAGTGTAGACAGGCTCCAGAAACTGGAAAAGATATGGAAACAGGGTCTCTCCTGGGGCCACCAGAAAGGAATCTTCATTTTAACCCAGTGATACATTTTTTTTGGATTTATGAGTTGTTTTAAGCCATATATTTCTACTAATTTGTTATAGCATTAATGGAGACTAGCCCCCCCCCCCCCAGAATTGCAAATTTTGGACAGGTGAATAACATCAAGTATTTGAAAATGTGAAGAGATGGGAAGGTTGTAACTGCTTGTGAAAGTATAGCCTGGGTTTTCCATTCTGGAAAGCAATTTGGAAATGTTTTTTAAAATTAAGTGTGTATTTGTTCTATGACCCAGAGATCTTGCTGCTGGATATATATCCCAGAGAAATATTTTCATATAGTCCCATAAAGATAGTTGTGTTCAAGTCTATTTGTATAGCATGGTTAGTGCTAGTGGGAATTAGAAGGATATCTAAGTATTTACTTTTTGTTAAAAATTATTTATTTATTTTGCTGTTGTTCAGTCCTTCAGCATCAGCTGTGTCTGACTCTTTGTGACCCCATAGACTGTGGCACACCAGGCTTTCCTGTCCTTCACTATCCCCAGAGTATGGTCACACTCATGTCCATTGAGTCAGTGATGCAGTCCAACCATCTCATTTTCTGACACCCTCTTCTTTTCCTGCCTCAGTCTTTCCCAGCATCAGGGTCTTTTCCAATGAGTCAGGTCTTCACATCAGGTGAGCAAAGGATTGGAGCTTCTGTTTCAGCCTCAGTCCTTCCAATGAATATTCAAAGTTAATTTCCTTAAGGATTGATTGGTTTGATCTCCTTGCTGTCCAAGGGACTGTCGAGAATCTTCTCCAGCACAACAGTTCAAAAGCATCAATTCTTCAGTGTTCAACCTTCTGTATGGTCCAACTCTCACATCTGTACATGACTACTACCATAGCTTTGACTAGACGGACATTTGTCAGCAAAGTAATGTCTCTGCTTTTTAATATGCTGTCTAGGTTTGTCTTAGCTTTTCTTCGAAGGAGCAAACATCCTTTAATTTCATGGCTGCAGTCACTGTCTGCAGTGATTTTGGAGCCAAAGAAAAGAAAGTCTGTCACTGTTTCCCTTTTGGATGCCGTTATTGTAGTTTTTTGAATGTTAAGTTCTAAGCCAGCTTTTCCACTCTCCTCTTTCATTTTCATCAAGAGGCTCTTTCTTTCCTCTTTGCTTTCTGCCGTTAGAATGGTGTCATCTGCATATCTCAGGTAATTGATATTTTTCCCGGCAATCTTGACTCATCCAGGCTAGCATTTTGCATAGTGTACTCTGCATATAAGTTAAGCAAGTAGGGTGACAGTATACGGCATGACACCTGTTTTTGGCTGGACTGGGTCTTTGTTGCTGCACAGGTTTTCTCTTGTTGCAGTAAACAGGGGCTCCTCCTCCTTGCAGTGCGCAGGCTTCCCTCCTCGTGCTGGCCTCTCTGTGGTGGAGCACGGGCTCTAGGCCATGTGGGCTTCTGTAGCTGTGGTTCCCGGGCTCCGGAGCCCAGGCTCAGTAGCTGTGGCGCATGGGCTTAGTTGCTCCACGGCACGTGGGGTCTTCCCGGATCAGGGGTTGAACCCTTGTCTCCTACATTGGCAGGTGGATGCTTTACCGCTGAGCTGCTAAGGAAGCCCTTAAGTATTTATTTCTAAGATACAGGATATGTATACTGGTGAAATGCTGTGTATTGTTTGGAAATAGGAAGCAAATATATGTAACTATAAAGTTAGATCTTTGAAATAAATTAAAATGAAAAAAAAAACCCAGTAGATTTATTTCTCAGTACTATTTATATAATACAGAATATTGATTTATGTTTTCAGCTGTTGATTTATATTAGTATGGCCTCTTAAATATTTATTTCATTCTGTGGGTTATAATCTAGTACTACTGTCACTTATTTTGTTGCTAAAACTTTTCCATTTAGGGCCACTGAGAGCTCTTTCAAGTTAGCTTATGCAATACATTTATTTTTACCTGAATTAAATTGCTTATATCTTTACCATAATCTTTTCAGAATCTTTACTTGAAATTTGGTCATATTACAAAAGAAAAGGGAAGAGGAAGGGGGAGAAGGAGGAGGCAGCAAATAAGCCAAAAAAAAAAAAAAATTTGGGCTTAGCATGTACTTTGAGAAGAGACAGCATCATGGATTAATTATTAAATGATGTCAAAGACTTAATCATAAGAATATTACATTCTTCTCCTCTTTTATCAAGTTTGGTAATTCCTAACACATTAAAGATGCATCTTTAGGAATGGGTACAGTAACTGGCATCCCTTTGCAAGATAGAAGAGGGGTACCTTGCAGCATCTCTCAGAACTTGCTCAGAAGCACAAGTGAGTCAGCCCCTGGTGATTCCAGAAGTAACTCAGTGTGTGTGTGTGTGTTAGTTAGGTATGTGCATGAACAAGCAGTCACATAAGTGTAGCCAAGGCAAGGGATAAAAGCAAAAGTTGTACAGATAGAGAGCAGCATTAAGCAAAAGAAGGGTATTTTTATTTCCAAATAGTATCAGTGTCTATATAGGCCTTCCCCAGTGGCTCAGCGGTAAAGAATCTGCCTACAATGCAGGAGACCCAGGAGATGCCAGTTCGATCCCTGGGTCTGGGAGATTTCCCTGGAGGAGGAAATGGCAACCCACTCCAGTATTCCTGCCTGGGAAATCCCATGGACAGAGGAGCCTGGCAGGCTACAGTCCATAAGGTCGCAAGAGTGGAACAAGACTGAGCAGCATCTCAGCTACTGTATGTGGGCTCCAAATACAACAAAAGGGCTATAGGAGATACTTAACTCGGAGTCCTGGAAACACTCTTTTCTCATCACTGCCTAGCTTGGACACCTCAGCTTCATGATCCATGGCTGACCGCTCCCTCCCCATTGAGGACTCTCCCGTCGGCTTCCAGGACACCACATACAGAGCCATACAGCACACCACATACATTCCAGGTCTTGCTCCTGCCTCTCTGGCCATCCGTTCTGTTTCTTTCACCAGCTCGTTTCTATTGACCCAGCCTCCGAATGCTGAAGTGTCCCGGGATCAGCCCTTGCACGCTGTCTCTTTTTGCTACACTCCTTCAATGGGGATCTTGCCCAATTTATGGCTTGAAATTTCACCTATCTGCTGATATTTTCAAATTTATATCTCCTGCTTGGACCATTTCCCTGAACTCCACACTTACATCAGTTTACCTGTTCATGACCTTCTCTGGCTCTCTAAGAGGCAGATGACAATTAGCAAGTCTAAAGCTAAACTCTGCCTTTCCCCACCCACACCATTCTTCCCCCACCAGGAAATGCCATTGTTAGCTGCTCAAGTCAAAACTTTTGCATTAATCACCTTTGACTTCTTTCTTTCTCACACCCCAGAAACAAGGCACTGGCAAGTCCTTGTGAGTTACATATTCAAGATGTACCCTGAGTGTTTTTATTTCTTGGTACTTCAGTCTTACCACCTCACCCTAGTTATTGTAATAGCCTCCTACCTTGTCTCTCTGCTTCTGCCTTCGTACCCTGACCACCTCAAGATCATCTTTCACAGTCATGTTAGATGGCATTGCCCCTCTACTCAAAATCTGATATGGTTCCCAGAGTCAATGCCCACCTGCCCAATGGTGTAAAGACCCTTGACACTGTGTACCTTTCCGCTCCTCTTGACTTCTCTGATCTCATTTCCTGCTACCCTCCATCCTCACTGACCTTGCTTCCTTCTGGAACCCACCACGTGCCTTCATCTCTCAAGGCATTAACAGCCCCTCTGCCTGCCTGCCATTTCCTGAGATGGCTCTACTCTCTCCCTCTCTCAGGATTTTGTGCTTGTGCCACCTACTCAGGGTTGTCTTCCACCATAGTAAATTTGCAATCGTTTCCATACCAGGAACTCACTCCCTCCTTTCCCTTCTTTATTTTTTTCCATAGTGTTTTTAAACACTAGCTTACTATATGTTTTGCTCTTTCTGTTTGTCTTCTTTAAGTCAAAAGGGACGTTCACAAAGACAAGGATATTTATTACTTCTGTTGAACCCAGAGCAGTGTCTGGCACATTGTGTTTAGTACGTAGCTAATGATTGAACTAGTTGAATGGAGGAACAATTTCCTTTGGTACTTTACCAATCACAAATGGGGCAGATAGTAATACGTCTCTGTTCAACGTTTGTTGAGGCTGGATTCATGTTAAAATGCCATTCTTTGATAGAGGTTTTCCTCTCCCTGCACTGGAACTCGCCGGTAGTCAAGGAAGGAAGCTGGGCTTAATGGCCATTGCAGCAACAGGATGGTGTCAAGAAAAAGGGAGGAAAGTGGCAGGAAGAGAAAGTGGGCAGGTTTCAAAGAAAACCCTTGCCTCCTGGTTGCACTCTCCCTGCAGACAATGCACTCTAGAGGCTATTATCACCGTCTCTAAGTCGTTTCCAGTGGAGATTTATTTCAGCTTAGTGGCCAAGGGTAATCTGAATAAAACGAATAAGGTGGGTTATTCAGTTTCTAATTGCTATTTGCGCAACTTTTTCCTAATTGCATTTTCCATGTGCAGTTTGTGCCAAAATGAACATTCCACTAATGATGCTGGCAAGACAGTCTGTCAAACACTGACACCTAGTGAATGTTACTATACAGACCTTGTTCTGGGCTCGGTTTCAGGTCCAAGAAATTCCACAGACATTCAATTTAGGAGGCAGTCAAATCTCATTCACCTACTTTTAGTATTAGACTTGGCAGAGTTTGACTCTGAAGTGGTGCTCCTGCTCATTACCAGGCCCCCACGCACAAGTGAGTGTATGCCCTTGGAATGCTGGCGAAATTCTTAATCTAAGAAAAACAGCCGGACAGAAGAACTCCTGCAAAATTACCTAGAGATCCTCTCAAGTCAAATAGAAATATTTTGTTTTCGTCACCTGTCCTGGTGTGTGATCAGCACTGCTCCTTCATTGCCGGGTGAGAAGACCTCGGTCTTCCATTCTCGGGGGGTTCCCCAGGCGAGATGGTGGGCTTGATCTGCAATGAGAGTGTCTTAAAACTGAGGAACTGGCACTTCAGTGGTATTTGCTGCCAACTGGTGTGATATAATGGAGGGGTTTAGACCCATCGAGAGACAAGGACTTTTGTGGGGTATGATGGAATCTGAATGGAACTTGGACAAACATCACAAGGAACAAATGAGCACTCCACCAGAGTGGTGCTCCACTTATTTACTAAATTTCTCTACTGTGCAGTTTATGATGCTATTAAAAAGAGAGCTCACCAAGGCCCACGGTTCTGAGAAGCAGTGAATGAGATGTGCAGGGAAAGTGTCTCAACCATTACAGCGTCCTGCCCTTTTCTTTCTGCTCCCTTGGAATCCCTCAGCAAGGGACTGGAAAAGCAGGTCTGTCTTTGAGCTGAATGTTTTATCTCTGTGTCTCTGCCTTGGCTGCAAGCATGCCCTGACATGTAGAAAGCCCTAGAGCAGGTCCCCTTACCCTTCCCACAGCTTGTAACCAGGACTTGGACCGTTCACACTGACATTGCCCAGAGAGAGGAGAATGATCCCAGGCCCCAGCTTCTAGCCCTGCTTGCTTGTATGCAGCAGGCTCTCACACCTACGTCTCTGAAGACTTGAGGCAGTCATCCTTCAGGTTAAGAGAGAGACTCTAAATCAAATTACTTAGGTTCAGAACCCTGCTCCACCTGTTATTAGTCGTTACACCCCAGACAAGTAACTTACACTCTCTCTCTGCCTTGTTACTCCCATCTATAAGATGAGGACAAGACAAATCTCGCCCCATAGGGCTGCTGTGAGACTTCAGTTAGTGCAGTGTGAGATCCCTGGGTCAGAAGATCCCTTGGAGGAGGAAATGGCAACCCACTCCAGTTTACTTACCTGGAGAATCCCATGGACAGAGAAGCCCTGGCGGGCTACAGCCTATACGGTTGCAAAGTCGGACCCGCATTATTAGTGTAGCTAACAATAATGTTGCCATATTACTATTACATAAGTTATGTCAGTGTGGGGGTGATGTGTGGAATGTTCCCTAGAGAAGACAAACATGATGGACTATCAGCACCAGACTTGCTTGTTTGTGTGGTTTTTGTTCTGGTTTGGCAGAGTTTAGATTATGTTATTGTCCGGACGTCCTTTGCAGAGTCTAGCTGCTTGCAGTCTCATCTTACTCTTGGGTGTATTGCTTCAGCCCCATGAGGGCTTCTGAGAAGCAGCTGCATTTGGCTCACGTTCTTCCTTCCTATGCCCTCCGTTCTCCTCCTCTCTACTCCTTTCCTTTGTCCCCTTCCTCTTCCTCTTTCTTTTCTCCCTTAATCTTATCCTCTCTCTCTCTCTCTCTTTCTCCCCACCCAACTCCCCTTTCACTCTCTGATGGAAGGCTGGATTTTTTTTCCCTTTAATGGTGCTTATTTCGTCTTCAGCACCCTGCTTTGTCCTGGCTGCCCCTACTTTGCCCAGAAATCTCTCAGCAGCTATAGGAAATAGCGTGCCTGCATGCCTGTATGTGTTCTGTCCATATAAGTGTTCTGTCTATTCTTTGTTAATATCAAATTAGAAATGCTTGCCAAAGTAGGGCTTTGCTTTCCTCACTCAAGGTTCATCTCAGGTGGCAAGAAAGTCCAGTGGCTACCTGGGCACCTCACAGTTACCTTAACAGCTCACTGTAGGTTGGAAATTTAGTTTTGGTTCAAGTAAGGTGAGAGATCTGGAGCAACTAGAGAGACAGAAGCAAGCTCAGTGCTTTGATCCTAAGGGACCAAAATAGATCTTTGCCAAATGACATTCTTGTGCTTCTATTACTGATTCACAGGTCACACTAGACACTTTTCCAAGCACTTTGTATGATTATACAAAAACATTTTCAGGTGGCATTTTCAGTCCCAGAGGCCAAATCCTCATCCTGTTAATTGACTTCCTTTGGCTCTTCTACATGCCTTTGGACTGTTTCCTAACTCAGAACCCTGGGCCATTTTCATTATCTGCTTTTATTGCTATTAGGGAGTATCTCAGCTGTAACAAAAAGTTAGGAAGGTAGTGTTATGTGCCCACACCTGTCAAAAAACATGAGAAGTGCAGTTTCCTTCTGCCATAATATCAGATTGTAAACGCTACACTGATATTTATGTTATGTGCCTTTTTTAAAAAATGTAGGTGCCCCTGTTTTTTAAGTCCAGTCCTTGAATGGATGTATACTGAATTTAGCTTAATTAAACTTAGTGGATTTTATTTCTGTGATCATATTTTATGTTTCCCATTGGTCCATGCTTGTTTTTCCCTTTATAAATTTTGTTTCGATTGATCATTTCTTTTACTATCCTTTATTGGCTTAGAAACAATATATTCTATATCTCTTTTTTATGGTTGTTCTTAAACTTTTACTACTTGTAGATAATTAAGAAAGTCAATCAATACTTTTGCTGTGTCTAAACAATAACTTATAATATTTTAACTTCAAAGATTACCTCCATTACATTAGTTCCTTAAAAAATTATTCTATTACTAGTATTTTCCTTGGAGTTTATACAATTATTGCTTATGTATATATTATGAAAATTTTACTAACTCCATTGCTCATAATTATTTCTTTTGCCTCAGGTCTTTTTTTCTAGGAGAAATTAGAATTCTAAGTGAAAGTCTCTTGGTAAAAAATTTCCTCAATGTTGTTCCTTTCAATGTGTCATAATTTTACCCTTGTGCTTGAAAGATAGTATCTCAGGGCTATAAAATCTTAGTTGACAGTTATTTTACCTCAGCACTTTGAGGCTTGAGGCTATTATTTTTCTTCTACTTTTAAGGTGTTTTGTTGTTTTGTTTTTTTTTTCCTACTCAATCTGTCTTTTCTGTCTGGCTGCTACAAAGCAGATCATTATAGCTATGAAATACTACTCTGGTTTAATTACATTATATTTAAGTATGAATTTGGTCTTATATATCTTGTTTGTGACTTCCTATATTTTGTGAATTTGAGGACCCAACTTCCATTGCACTGCAAAATTTTGAGCCATAGTTTTTCAATATTGCCTTTGATTTGTTAGCTCTGTTTCTTCTTAAAATTTTCATAAGATGCATAATGGCCTTTCTCCTTATCTTTTAATTTCACTTTTTTGTGTGTTTTCCACTTCCTCTTTTATACAGACTGCATTATAGATGACCATTTTAGAACCTTAATCACTTTAGAATTATAACTATAGTTGTGTCTGATGCTGTATATTAACAATTCACTGATTACTTTTAATTTCAGTGATTTTATTTTCTCAGTAGAAATTTTCTTTTTTGTTCAAATCAACCTAGTATATTTTGAGAGTATTGTATCTTTTAACTTTATTTTTATTTCATTTGTATTTCTCTAAACAATATAACATGTTAATATTTTGACTCATGCTTTCATAGACTGCTTTGAAGTATACTTATACCATTTGCTGTGTTTAAAGCCTTAATTGCGATAACTTATATTCTCTTATCAGAGAAGGCAATGGCACCCCATAATTTCAGACTACATACTTATGTTGGAAAGGATCATTTCAGTTCAGTTCAGTTCAGTCGCTCAGCTGTGTCCGACTCTTTGCGACCCCACGAATCACAGCACGCCAGGCCTCCCTGTCTATCACCAGCTCCTGGAGTTCACTCAAACTCATGTCCATCAAGTCGGTGATGCCATCCAGCCATCTCATCCTCTGTCGTCCCCTTCTCCTCCTGCCCCCAATCCCTCCCAGCATCAGAGTCTTTTCCAGTGATGGTGGAGCTTTATTTAAGGAAGCCTTATGGGGACTGGATTGAGGGTGTGCCTCCAAAGTTACTTTATGCTGTGCTTTCTTCTGCCATGAACATTACTACATGGGATGACCTGACTGCTTTTGTGCTCAAATACTAGCATCTGTATTCCCAGACCACACAGGAAATGTACACTTTATTTAAAATATGCTTGAGGGTACACCTTTGGTTACAAATTCTCAGAGGCCTTTTACCCAGATCCTTGTACTTTCTACCCCAGATGAGTATGGATGAGATTTCTCTGCTCATCTCCATAAACTGGCGGATGACTATGGCTTTTCCCCATATAGCTTTCTTCCACCAAGTGTGGGTCTCTTAGGTGGTTCTGGCTTGGCACACACACTTGGTCTGTTCTTCAACTTTCAAAGTCCCAACATTTGTCTCCTACAGCCTGCTGAAAATCTAAGCTTCTTCTGTACTCTGCCACCCTAGCTTTTACCTTCTTTCACCTTCTTTGCTTCCTGAGTGCTCAGATAGGGATTTAAAAACTTGTTTGTTACAGTTTCCCTTTGGGATGGCCACTGTCAAAACATCAGAAAACAAATGTGGGTGAGGAGGGGAAGAATTGGAGCCCCTGGCCATTTCTGGCAGAAACATAAAATAGTGCAGCCACTACAGAAAACAATAAGACAGTTCCTCAAAAAATAAAATATTGAATTACCGTATGACTCAGCAATTCCACTTCTGGGTATATTCCCCAAAATAATTGAAAGCAGGGACTTGAACAGATATTATCACACCAACATTCATAGCAACATTATCCACAATAGCCCAAAGTAGAAGAAATTCACTGAAAGATGAGTGGCTAGATAAAAATGTACATATGTACATATAATATAACAATATTCAGCCTTAAAAAGGAAGAAAATTCTGATACATAGTAAAACATGGATGAACCTTGAAGATATTATACTAAGTGAAATAAAGCATTGGCAAGAAGACAAATATTGAATAATTCCATTTGTTTGTAGTTTCTCACTAGTGGGAAAGAATCTATCTGCCAGTGCAGATACAGGTTCAATCCCTGGATCTGGAAGATCCCTGGAGGAGAAAATGGCAACCCACTCCAGTATTTTTGCCTGGAAAACCCCATGGATGGAGGAACCTGATGGGCTACAGTCCATGGGGTCACAAAGAGTCAGACATGACTGAACACAGTGGCAGTGGCCTGAGGTATCTAGAGTAGTCAAATCCTTGTAGACAGGAAGTAGAATAATTGTTGCCAAGGTAGAGGAGGGCAGTGCAGAAAGATCAAGGAGTTGTTTAATGGCTATGGAGTTTCAGTTTTGGAAGCTACAGATTTCTGGAGATGGATGGTGGTGATAGTTCCACAATAATGTGACTGTAATGAATGCCAATAAACTTTACACTCTAAAGTGATTAAAATAATAAAATTTATGATATATATATCTATAATGAAAAAAAGTATATTTGACACACATTTTATCCAGCATCCAGTATTTCTAGCTATTTTGTATCAGAAGAATTTCTAGGCTCTTTGAACTAATAATTATATTACTCTTAGGACCTTTGGGTTTTTATTATATGCCAATGTATTGCTGAGATAAATAAGCAAGACAGCAGAGAAAATAAAACTTGAGGCTTCATTATTAGAGAATTCTTGTTCTCTTTAGTTTTATTTGACTGCTAAGGTAGTTGGGAATACCAGACCACCTGACCTGCCTCTTGAGAACCCTATATTCATGTCAGGAAGCAACAGTTAGAACTGGACATGGAACAGCAGACTGATTCCAAATAGGAAAAGGAGTACATCAAGGCTGTATATTGTCACCCTGCTTATTTAACTTCTATGCAGAACATCATGAGAAATGCTGGGCTGGAAGAAGCACAAGCTGAAATCAAGATTGCCAGGAGAAATATCAATAACCTCAGATGTGCAGATGACACCACCCTTATGGCAGAAAGTGAAGAGGATCTAAAAGCCTCTTGATGAAAGTGAAAGAGGGGAGTGAAAAAGTTGGCTTAAGGCTCAACATTCAGAAAACTAACATCATGGCATCTGGTCCCATCACTTCATGGCAAATAGACGGGAAACAGTGGAAACAGTGGCTGACTTTATTTTTGGGGGGCTCCAAAATCACTGCAGATGGTGATTGCAGCCATGAAATTAAAAGACGCTTACTCCTTGGAAGAAAAGTTATGACCAACCTAGATAGCATATTCAAAAGCAGAGACATTACTTTGCCAACAAAGGTCCGTCTAGTCAAGGCTATGGTTTTTCCAGTGGTCATGTATGGATGTGAGAGTTGGACTGTGAAGAAAGCTGAGTGCCAAAGAATTGATGCTTTTGAACTGTGGTGTTGGAGAAGACTCTTGAAAGTCCCTTGGACTGGAAGGAGATCCAACCAGTCCATTCTGAAGGAGATCAACCCTGGGATTTCTTTGGAAGGAATGATGCTAAAGCTGAAACTCCAGTACTTTGGCCACTTCATGCGAAGAGTTGATTCATTGGAAAAGACTCTGATGCTGGGAGGGATTTGGGGCAGGAGGAGAAGGGGATGACAGAGGATGAGATGGCTGGGTGGCATCACCGACTCGATGGATGTGAGTCTGAGTGAACTCCAGGAGATGATGGACAGAGAGGCCTGGTGTGCTGGGATTCATGGGGTCGCAAAGAGTTGGACACGACTGAGCAACTGAACTGAACTGAACTGAAAGGTAGGTGAAAAAAAGGGCAATTGTAGCCTTTCCTAAAGGAACTCACTTTATTTGCAACAGAGTTTGGGGAAGTTCAAGCCTAAGGGCACTCTCAAAAACAATAGAGATTGTAGCAAAAAACAATTGAGTAGATTTATAGATTCCATTAGAGATATAAGCTAAAGCACCATCCAGTTAGTTTACTGGAGAAAACAAGTAAAAGGGACAATTAGAGGAGTCTTTTTAGGGTCAGAACAAATCTGAAACACTGCCCTCAAAAACTATCACTAACAACACATCCTGATTTTAATTAGCTCAGTCTGTGGAGCAATTTATGCCCCAGAGCATTATTTAAACCAATAGAACAGTCAGCTGGCAATCAATGGGGCTTAACAGCTACTTGTGTTCAGGGAAAGAGAGTCAGAGATCTCTGCCAAAATCACTGCCATCCCAGAGTGACTGTGCATGCTCCATGCTCCACAGGCTGCTCCATCTAGCAGCAACATTGGAAGTTTCACAATGCAGGGAGAAAACAGACCCTGTTAAACTCATCAGACCAGTCTCTAAACAAATAAGCAAGCAGAAGATCAATAGCAAACCCTGGTGTGAAGGGCCAGAGAACCAGTATCTAGTTTTGCTATTAATATAATACCTAAAATATCTAGTTCCAAAAGGGTTAAAAAAGATTGCAAGATATACAAAGAAAGGAAAACCTACACGTGAGAGAAAATAGCAGGCAACAAAAACTGCCTGTGAGAATAATCAGATACCAGATTTAACAAAGGCTTTAAAGAAGCCATTATATTTTCCTTTGTTGTGCAGAAGCTTTTAATTTTAATTAGATCCCATTTGTTTATTTTTGCTTTTATTTCCAGAATTCTGGGAGGTGGATCATAGAGGATCCTGCTGTGATTTATGTCTGAGAGTGTTTTGCCTATGTTCTCCTCTAGGAGTTTTATAGTTTCTGATCTTACATTTAGATCTTTAATCCATTTTGAGTTTATTTTTGTGTGTGGTGTTAGAAAGTGATCTAGTTTCATTCTTTTACAAGTGGTTGACCAGTTTTCCCAGCACCACTTGTTAAAGAGATTGTCTTTACTCCATTGTATATTCTTGCCTCCTTTGTCAAAGATAAGGTGTCCATATGTGTGTGGATTTATCTCTGGGCTTTCTATTTTGTTCCATTGATCTATATTTCTGTCTTTGTGCCAGTACCATACTGTCTTGATGACTGTGGCTTTGTAGTAGAGCCTGAAGTCAGGCAAGTTGATTCCTCCAGTTCCATTCTTCTTTCTCAAGATTGCTTTGGCTATTCGAGGTTTTTTGTATTTCCACACAAATCTTGAAATTATTTGTTCTAGTTCTGTGAAAAATGTGGCTGGTAGCTTGATAGGGATTGCATTGAATTTGTAAATTGCTTTGGGTAGTACACTCATTTTCACTATATTGATTCTTCCGATCCATGAACATGGTATATTTCTCCATCTATTAGTGTCCTCTTTGATTTCTTTCATCAGTGTTTTATAGTTTTCTATATATAGGTCTTTAGTTTCTTTAGGTAGATATATTCCTAAGTATTTTATTCTTTTCGTTGCAATGGTGAATGGAATTGTTTCCTTAATTTCTTTTTCTACTTTCTCATTATTCATGTATAGGAATGCAAGGGATTTCTGTGTGTTGATTTTATATCCTGCAACTTTACTATATTCATTGATGAGCTCTAGTAATTTTCTGGTGGAGTCTTTAGGGTTTTCCATGTAGAGGATCATGTCATCTGCAAACAGTGAGAGTTTTACTTCTTCTTTTCCAATTTGGATTCCTTTTATTTCTTTTTCTGCTCTGATTGCTGTGGCCAAAACTTCCAGAACTATGTTGAATAGTAGCGGTGAAAGTGGACACCCTTGTCTTGTTCCTGACTTTAGGGAAATGCTTTCAATTTTTCACCATTGAGGATAATGTTTGCTGTGGGTTTGTCATAGATAGCTTTTATTATGTTGAGGTATGTTCCTTCTATTCCTGCTTTCTGGAGAGTTTTTATCATAAATGGATGTTGAATTTTGTCAAAGGCCTTCTCTGCATGTATTGAGATAATCGTATGGTTTTTATTTTTCAATTTGTTAATGTGGTGAATTACATTGATTGATTTGCGGATATTGAAGAATCCTTGCATCCCTGGGATAAAGCCCACTTGGTCATGGTGTATGATCTTTTTAATGTGTTGTTGGATTCTGATTGCTAGAATTTTGTTGAGGATTTTTGCATCTATGTTCATCAGTGATATTGGCCTGTAGTTTTCTTTTTTTGTGACATCTTTGTCAGGTTTTGGTATTAGGGTGATAGTGGCCTCATAGAATGAGTTTGGAAGTTTACCTTCCTCTGCAATTTTCTGGAAGAGTTTGAGGAGGATAGGTGTTAGCTCTTCTCGAAATTTTTGGTAGAATTCAGCTGTGAAGCCGTCTGGACCTGGGCTTTTGTTTGCTGGAAGATTTCTGATTACCGTTTCAATTTCCGTGCTTGTGATGGGTCTGTTAAGATTTTCTATTTCTTCCTGGTTCAGTTTTGGAAAATTGTACTTTTCTAAGAATTTGTCCATTTCTTCCACGTTGTCCATTTTATTGGCATACAACTGCTGATAGTAGTCTCTTATGATCCTTTGTATTTCTGTGTTGTCTGTTGTGATCTCTCCATTTTCATTTCTAATTTTATTGATTTGATTTTTCTCTCTTTGCTTCTTGATGAGTCTGGCTAATGGTTTGTCAATTTTATTTATCCTTTCAAAGAACCAGCTTTTGGCTTTGTTGATTTTTGCTATGGTCTCTTTTGTTTCTTTTGCATTTATTTCTGCCCTAATTTTTGAGATTTCTTTCCTTCTACTAACTCTGGGGTTTTCCAACTCTTCCTTTTCTAGTTGCTTTAGTTGTAGAGTTAGGTTATTTATTTGACTTTTTTCTTGTTTCTTGAGGTATGCCTGTATTGCTATGAACTTTCCTCTTAGCACTGCTTTTATAGTGTCCCACAGGTTTTGGGTTGTTGTGTTTTCATTTTCATTAGTTTCTATGCATATTTTGATTTCTTTTTGGATTTCTTCTGTGATTTGTTGGTTATTCAGAAGTGTGTTGTTCAACCTTCTGCACAACAAAGGAAAATATAAGCAAGGTGAAAAGACAGCCTTCTGAATGGGAGAAAATAATAGCAAATGAAGCAACTGACAAACAACTAATCTCAAAAATATACAAGCAACTTCTGCAGCTCAATTCCAGAAAAATAAACGACCCAATCAAAAAACGGGCCAAAGAACTAAATAGACATTTCTCCAAAGAAGACATACGGATGGCTAACAAACACATGAAAAGATGCTCAACATCACTCATTATTAGAGAAATGCAAATCAAAACCACAATGAGGTACCACTTCACACCAGTCAGAATGGCTGCGATCCAAAAATCTGCAAGCAATAAATGCTGGAGAGGGTGTGGAGAAAAGGGAACCCTCCTACACTGTTGGTGGGAATGCAAACTAGTACAGCCACTATGGAGAACAGTGTGGAGATTCCTTAAAAAATTGCAAATAGAACTACCTTATGACCCAGCAATCCCACTTCTGGGCATACACAGCGAGGAAACCAGAATTGAAAGAGACACATGTACCCCAATGTTCATCGCAGCACTGTTTATAATAGCCAGGACATAGAAACAACCTAGATGTTCATCAGCAGATGAATGGATAAGAAAGCTGTGGTACATATACACAATGGAGTATTACTCAGCCGTTAAAAAGAATTCATTTGAATCGGTTCTGTTGAGATGGATGAAACTGGAGCCGATTATACAGAGTGAAGTAAGCCAGAAAGAAAAACACCAATACAGTATACTAACACATATATATGGAATTTAGGAAGATGGCAATGACGACCCTGTATGCAAGACAGGGAAAGAGACACAGATGTGTATAACGGACTTTTGGACTCAGAGGGAGAGAGAAAGGGTGGGATGATTTGGGAGAATGACATTCTAACATGTATACTGTCATGTAAGAATTGAATTGCCAGTCTATGTCTGATGCAGGATGCAGCATGCTTGGGGCTGGTGCATGGGGATGACCCAGAGAGATGTTATGGGGAGGGGAGGTGGGAGGGGGGTTCATGTTTGGGAACGCATTAAAGATTAAAAAATAAAAAAAAAAAAGAAGAAGCCAGTATAAATACATTCAAAGAAACAAAGGAAACCATGCTCAAAGAAATAAAGGAGGAAGTGTTGACAGTGTCACCTCTAATAGAAAATATAAAGAGGTTGTTAAAAGTAATGACTTTTTCAATAGATTAAAAAAATTTTTTGGTAAAGATATCATTTGAAAGGACCAAATGGAAATAGTTTTTACTGAAAAGTAAAATAACTGAAATAAAAAATTCACTAGAGGTTTCAACAGTACATTTTAACTGTCAGGCTAAAGAATTAATGAACTTGAATATAATTTTTAGACATTATGCAACCTGAAGAACAGAGAGGAATAGAAATGAAGGAAATGAACAGAATCTCAGAGAGATGTGGGACACCACTAAGCACGTTGATATTTGCAAAATGAGAATACCAGGAGAGGACAGAGGGGAACAAAAGAAATATTTATTGAAAACTCCATGAAAAACATTTATCTACACATCAAAATCTTGTCTGGTCTGAGAGTGGGGGCACATGAACACAAAATGACATAATTGGTCTCCAGGAGCTGTTAGAAGGGGGGGAAAAATCCATGTCTGTTGCAGAATTATTAAGTAATCAGCTGTTTTAATTTTTGAGGTAGGTAATAAAAATGTATCTAGTTCACATCAACAAGAATTCTCCTTTAATGTGAATCTTGAGGTTCTATAAAACACTAACCTAACTTCATAATCAAAGATATATTAAAATAATCAGTGATGATTTAATGATTAAATACTATCTTAAGTATCAACTTTATTGACTTAAATATTTGACTAATAGAATATTAATTCATGTTATCTAATAGTAGGGAGGATAGTTTCTAAACTAACTCTTCTACTCCTCTGGGATAGAGCATGCCTTACGTGTAGAAATTAAGGTTTGAGGGTCTCAGTGTCTCCCCTTGCCCAAATTTACTTCTCCTAAGACTTATTACTTCTAGTTAAGACCCTCTTCCAGATGCAGATGGAAGAAGGACCCTATTTAAAGCTGGATCAACCTTTCACATGAATCTGAGTGATCTGGTGTACCTCCCTAAGACGAAGCAGAGAAATCAGAAGGACACTTAGAGTTACTAAGACTGGAAAACAACAGAGCTTGGGCAGTGCCTTGATGGTATGAGAGTCAACTTTGATTACATTTAGATCTTATTTATACCCTGCTCGTGTAGGGGATTTGAAAAGCAAATTACTTTTCCTTTTGGTATGATAATTCAAATTCATCAAACTTATTTGTCTCTGCTTTCACCCACAAAATTTTTAAATGACTATAATTTTAGGAAATGACAGAAAAACACATAAAGGAAACAGTGTTCTGTAGGGAGCCATGGATATTGAAGCTATGTTGTAATTATAGAACATAATACAGTTCTGAGGCTTTTTGACTGAGAGGAGAACAACAGTAGGGGTTGGCATGTACAAAGAGAAGTAAGTGCTTCAACACTAATGAGTTTAATCATCACATTCTCTCGAGGATTGTAAAATTGAGAAGGAAGGGATGCCAGATTATAGAGACCTGTTCTGTTTATGAACAAGCTGTATATCAAGTGGTTTCAAGAATCCGGTATCAGTCAGGCCATAAGAATGTGCCCTCTGAATTGCCCTAGGAAAGCGCTGTAGCATTAGCATCTTCACTCCTTTGAGTTGATCTCAGCATCCCTACCTTCTAGGGTGCAAGAGTGTGGTCACAAAGGAAATACACATTATTTTTCAGTAATTCATGAAGCTTGATGGGAAATATATTTTATTGTAATAGAACTACATTGTGCTAGTTAAAACATCAGTTTACTTTTGTCTTAGGTTTTCTTTTGGATGAAAGGACACAGAGGAGGGATGCCCATGAGACTTGTGGCAATGGAGAGCATGAGGAAGGCTAATTACTGCGCTCAGCTCTGAAGGAAAAATAAAAACCAGAAGTAGTTAGGGCGGGAGAGGTGTCCAAACAAAAGAAGCAGAACATGTAACGTCCAGAGGGTAAAAGTGAGCATGATTTTTCACTGGGACCTGTCAGTATTAGCACTTCTGAAGGATCGAGTGTGAGAGCGAGGAGTTAGAAAACTTCAGCTATGAAGAGATGTGGCTGAAGAAATCAGTTAGGGCTTCTCCCCTAATCTAGCACAAGCTGGCAGGGAAGTGATGTCGGGCCAGCTGGGATGACGAGAAGCGAAGCAGTTCTCGAGATAGGATGAGGTAGAGATAACAGAACATGGTATCTTTTGTGAATGCTCAAAAAATTGGAGTCAAGCATTTATGTCCTGAAATCAAGACTGCTGGGAGAAATATGAACAACCTTAGAGATGCAGATGACACCACCCTTATGGAAGAAAATGAAGAAGACCTAAAAAGCCTCTTGATGAAAGTAAAAGAGGGGAGCAAAAAAGTTGGCTTAAAACTCAACATTCAGAAAACTAAGATCATGGCATCTGCTCCCATCACTTCATGGCAGATAGATGGGGAAACAGTGGAAACAGTGACAGACTTTATTTTTCTCAGCTCCAAAATCACTGCAAATGCTGACTGCAGCCACAAAATTAAAGACACTTACTCCTTGGGAGAAAAGTTATGACCAATCTGGAGAGCATATTAAAAAGCAGAGACATTAGTTTGCCAACAAAGGTCCATCTAGTCAAGGCTATGGTTTTTCTGGTAGTCATGTATGGATGTGAGAGTTGGACTATAAAGAAAGCTGAGCACCAGAGAATTGATACTTTTGAACTGTGGTATTAGAGAGGACTCTTGAGAGTCCCTTAAAGGAAATCAGTCCTGAATATTCATTGGAAGGACTGATGCTGAAGCAGAAACCCCAATACTTTGACCACCTGATGTGAAGAACTGACTCATTGGAAAAGACCCTGATGCTGGGAAAGGTTGAAGGCGGGAGGAGAAGGTGACGACAGAGGATGAGATGGTTGGATGGCAACACCGACTCAATGGACAAGAGTTTGAGTAAACTCCAGGAGCTGGTGATGGACAGGGAGGCCTGGCATGCTGCAGTCCATGGGGTTGCAAAGAGTTGGACATGACTGAGCAACTGAACCAAACTGATTTATGTCCTGGTGTCTGATTTAAACAGGGAGCTGGTATTCTGCTTTCCTGCAAAGGGGGGCGGGGGGCTATGGTTAGAAGGTGCAGTCAAGGTGGGTGCTAGTTGGAGGCAGAGGTCAATATAACTGACATTTCTACAAATGTCTGTTTCATCTTTATAAGGCATAGATTTTATGAATACTTCTTTCCTTTTTTTGGTCTCTTTTGTACAGAATGGGCCCTTTATCTCTAAATTTTAGCTGAAACATTTGATGAGAACAGCAGAAACACTCATATTTGCTGCCAGCAAGGCACTCGTCCCACTCTGTCAAGGAGTGTCCACAGCTGAGGCATTGTTCAAGCAATTCAGGCCAAAACAAGTTTTCCTGAACTATATAGATCATCAAAGATAAATAGGGGGAGTAATTTTTCTGTTAAACAGGGGCAAGTATAATTTCTTCACATCTTCTCTTTGTTTGATGCATGTAATTACAGTGAAGCGTAAATGATTTTAAATAAGGGAAATATGGACGTTTAAAAATAAGTCTCCTTTAATTGTAAATAAATAGAATTTGTTTTTCATAGTGACTATGGTTAGAACGTGTTTTAGATCTTCAGCCACATCTAGGAACGTCTAAGAATGCTGTCTGGGGTCCAGAATTATTTTTTTGTATATATCCTTAATGGTAAGTTAATTTGATCTTCATAAGAACTGCCTTGGCTGCTGTCAGAGTGTGACTTAAAAAGTCTGAAGTTTGAGAGGAAACAGATCATTTGGGGAAGTAAGTTCAGATGACGAGCGAACTACAGCATTCAAACCACATCAATCATGGGGGTGGAGGACTACCACTAGGCACATATGAAAATAGTTGGGAAGTTTCCAAAGGCATGGAGAAGCGCTATAGCAAGCACTTAATGCTTAGTTTTAAGGGTGTGTTCTTTCTTTTAAAACATTTGAATAGTTTTAAAAGATTACATTTCCTTATATATTGCACTCTTATTTTTTTAATACTAGCTGAGAACAGCACCACTGGGAAAAGATCTGGGTTGTCTTTGGTTGCTAGAGGATACCTATTCTGTTTGGATAAGAGACACGTGTCATATTGCTTGCTGCCAAAATTATCATCTGCTAGTCTACTTTATATAAATGTAAATCTACCAGTAGAGTTTTTTTCCTTAGGAAGGATAACAATTTCTGATATTTACAAATCACCTAATAATATCCTTCACATGCAACAGCAGGGAGAATAAGGTGAAGGAAGCACAAGATGGGAGATGGTGGAGATGAAACTGACTACCTAGAGAATCACAAGGTATCCTGATATGAGAAAAGAATGAGAGTAGGGGCAATGGTGGTTGAAAAGGGGAGTGGAAGAACGCATTAAAAAAATGGACAGCTTTAACTGGAAAGATGGCGGAGGAATAGGACAGGAAGATCACGTTCTCCCTCACAAATTCCTCAAAAGAACATTTCAACGCCGAGCAAACTCCACAAAACAACTTCTGTAGGCTGGCAGAGGACATCAGGCAACCAGAAAAGCAGACCATTGTCTTCAAAAACAGGTAGGAAAAAATATAAAAGACGAGAAAGGAGACAAAGGAGGTGGGGAGGGAGCTCCGTCCCGGGAAGGGAAGCCCGTCCCGGGAAGGGAATTTTAAGAAGAGAGGTTTCCAAACACCAGGAAACACTCTCCCTGCCGAGTCTGTGGCGAGCCTTGGAAACACAGAGGGCAACATAACAGGAAGGAAAAATAGATAAATAATTAAAACCAAGAGATTACAAGCCCACCAGTAACTCCCCCAGCGGAAAAGCAGCACAGACGCCTGCATCCGCCATTGGGAAGTGGGGGCAGGGCAGGGACGCGCGGGAGGTGCGGGCTGCAGAGCTTTGCAAGAATCGGGCAGGAACGCCCCACGCGCAACCAGAACGATCTAACTTGGGCTAGCAAACCAGACTGTGGGATAGCTACCACGCAAAAAGCTCGAACATAAGACACCGCCAGGACCAAGCACAGAACAAAGGACGGAACGGAAAAAGCCGGCTGCAGACCATTCCCCGCCGGGGACAGGCAGCCAGAGCCGTAAGGACTGGAAAGGGGCAATTGCAGACCCGGAGAGACTTTACGTACCTAACTGCAAGCAGGCTCCTTTGCTAAGACTTCTGGGGGTGCTGGACAGTCACAGTCTGCCTCACGGGGTGTGCCAGCGGTCCACCCAGAGAGCTGAGCGGCAGCGGCGGAAAAGGGGACAAGCCGCAGCGATTGCGCTCGCCAAACTCCTGAGCTACTCGGACCTGGGAAGGGCACAAAGCGCAGTCCCAGCTGAATCTGTGCCTCTGAGGGCTGCCTGAGGGCCGAACCTGAGCGGCTTGGACCGGGGAAGTGCACGCAGCCTAGGGCCGGCCCCAGACGGTTCCCGGCTGAGCATCGTAGAGCCAGAGCGGTTTGTGCACCGCGAGAAAGGACAGGTCAAGGGGGGGCAGAGATACTGTGTGCACACGACAGTGCTATTTGTTTGCAGCATCCCCCCCTCCCCACAGCGCGACTGAACTAGTGAGCCTAAAAAACCAGCAAACAGAAGAAGTTAAACAGAGGGAACCACCTTGGAAGTGAGCCCACACGGCCCATAACATCAGAGAAGAGCCAGATATATTTTTAATTTTTTAATATTTTTAAAATCATTCTTTTTTTTTTTTTGCTTTTTTCTTCTTTTTTTTTTCCGAGCTTTTTTTTAATTGTTAAGTCTTCTATTTCTCCTCTAATTTTTATTTCTATAACCTAGTATTACTATTTTTAAAAAAAAAGACTTTTTTTTTTTTTTTAAGGCAAACACCATATATACTCTTTGGATGGTTGTTGGTGTTTTGTTTTGTTTTTTTGTTTGTTTGTTTGTTTTTTAATAATTCTTTTTTTTCTTTCTTCCTTTTTCCTTCTGCTTTTCTTTAATATTGTATCTTTGAAAATCCAACCTCTACTCCAGATTTTTAATCTTTGCTCTTAGGTTTTTGTTGTCAATTTTGTACATTTAAATACCCAAACTTCACTACCCAAGTTTACCTGAGAGCGAGATTACTGGCTTGACCACTCTCTCCTCCTCTGGACTCTCCTTTTTCTCCACCAGGTGGCCTCTGACTCTTTTCTCCCCCATCTCTTTTCTATCCAACTCTGTGAATCTCTGTGTGTTCCAGACGGTAGAGAACACCTAAGGAACTGGTTACTGGCAGGATTTGTCTCTCTCCTACTCATTCCTCTCTCTTATCCTCCTGGTCACCTCTGTCTACTTCCTCCCTCTCCTCTTCCCTGTATAACTCTGTAAATACCTCTGAGCGGTCCAGACGATAGAGCGCCATAAGGAAGTGACTACTGGCTAGCTTGCTCTCTCCTCTCTTGATCTCACCGCATCTCATTCCAGTTACCTATAACTACCCCCTCCATCTTCTCTTCTCCTTGTAACTCAGTGAACCTCTCTGAGTGTCCCTCAATGTGGAGAAACTTTTCATCTTTAACCTAGATGTTTTATCATCGGTGCTGTATAGATGGAGAAGTCTAGAGGCTACTGTAAAAATAAAACTGAAAACCAGAAGCAGGAAGCTTAAACCCAAAGCCAGAAAACATTAGAGAACTCTTGAATTCAGGGAACATTAAGTAATAGGAGCTCATCAAATGCCTTCATACCTACACCGAAACCAAGCTCCACCCAAGGGCCAACAGGTTCCAAAACAAGACATACCACGCAAATTCTCCAGCAACACAGGAACACTCTCCTGAGCCTCAATATACAGGCAGCTCAAAATTATCCCAAAACCTTTGATGTCTCATAACCCATTACGGGTCACTCCACTGCACTCCGGAGAGAAGAAACCCAGCTCCACCCACCAAAACTCCAACACAAGCCTCCCTAACCAGGAAACCTTGACAAGCCACTGATAGAACCCCACCCAAAGTGAGGAAGCTCCATAATAAAGAGAACTCCACAAATTATCGGAATATAAAAAGGCCACCCCAAACGCAGCAATATAACCAAGATGAAGAGACAGAGGAATACTCAGCAGGTAAAGGAACAGGAGAGTTGCCCACCAAACCAAACAAAAGAGGAAGAAGTAGGGAATCTACCGGAGAAAGAATTCCGAATATTGATAGTGAAAATGATCCAAAATCTTGAAATCAAAATGGAAACACAGATAAATAGCCTAGAGACAAGGATTGAGAAGATGCAAGAAAGGTTTAACAAGGACCTAGAAGAAATAAAAAAGAGTCAAAATATAATGAATAACGCAATAAATGAGATCAGAAACACTCTGGAGGCAACAAATAGTAGAATAACGGAGGCAGAAGATAGGATTAGTGAAATAGAAGATAGAGTGGTAGAAATAAATGAATCAGACAGGAAACAAGGAAAACAAATTAAAAGAAATGAGGACAATCTCAGAGACCTCCAGGACAATATGAAACGCTCCAACATTCGAATTATAGGAGTCCCAGAAGAAGAAGACAGAAAGAAAGATCATGAGAAAATCCTTGAGGAGATAATAGTTGAAAACTTCCCTAAAATGGGGAAGGAAATAATCACCCAAGTCCAAGAAACACAGAGAGTTCCAAATAGGATAAACCCAAGGCGAAACACCCCAAGACACATATTAATCAAATTAACAAAGATCAAACACAAAGAACAAATATTAAAAGCAGCAAGGGAAAAACAACAAATAACACACAAGGGGATTCCCATAAGGATAACAGCTGATCTTTCAATAGAAACTCTTCAGGCCAGGAGGGAATGGCAAGACATACTTAAAGTGATGAAAGACAATAACCTACAGCCCAGATTACTGTACCCAGCAAGGATCTCATTCAAATACGAAGGAGAAATCAAAAGCTTTACAGACAAGCAAAAGCTGAGAGAATTCAGCACCACCAAACCAGCTCTCCAACAAATTCTAAAGGATATCCTCTAGACAGGAAACACGAAAGGGTGTATAAACCCGAACCCAAAACAATAAAGTAAATGGTAACGGGATCATACTTATCAATAATTACCTTAAACGTAAATGGGTTGAATGCCCCAACCAAAAGACAAAGACTGGCCGAATGGATACAAAAACAAGACCCATCTATATGCTGCTTACAAGAGACCCACCTCAAAACAAGGGACACATACAGACTGAAAGTGAAGGGCTGGAGAAAGATATACCACGCGAATAGAGACCAAAAGAAAGCAGGAGTGGCAATACTCATATCCGATAAAATAGACTTTAAAACAAAGGCTGTGAAAAGAGACAAAGAAGGCCACTACATAATGATCAAAGGAACAATCCAAGAAGAAGATATAACAATTATAAATATATATGCACCCAATATAGGAGCACCACAATATGTAAGACAAATGCTAACAAGTATGAAAGGGGAAATCAACAATAACACAATAATAGTGGGAGACTTTAATACCCCACTCACACCTATGGACAGATCAACTAAACAGAAAATTAACAAAGAAACGCAAACTTTAAATGATACATTAGATCAGTTAGACCTAATTGATATCTATAGGACATTTCACCCCAAAACAATGAATTTCACCTTTTTTCAAGTGCTCATGGAACCTTCTCCAGGATAGATCACATCCTGGGCCATAAATCTAAACTTGATAAATTCAAAAAATCGAAATCATTCCAAGCATATTTTCTGACCATAATGCATTAAGATTAGATCTCAATTACAGGAGAAAAACTATTAAAAAATCTAACATATGGAGGTTGAACAACACACTTCTGAATAACCAACAAATCACAGAAGAAATTAAAAAAAAATCAAAATATGCATAGAAACTAATGAAAATGAAAACACAACAACCCAAAACCTGTGGGACACTATAAAAGCAGTGCTAAGAGGAAAGTTCATAGCAATACAGGCATACCTCAAGAAACAAGAAAAAAGTCAAATAAATAACCTAACTCTACAACTAAAGCAACTAGAAAAGGAAGAATTGGAGAACCCCAGAGTTAGTAGAAGGAAAGAAATCTTAAAAATTAGGGCAGAAATAAATGCAAAAGAAACAAAAGAGACCATAGCAAAAATCAACAAAGCCAAAAGCTGGTTCTTTGAAAGGATAAATAAAATTGACAAACCATTAGCCAGACTCATCAAGAAGCAAAGAGAGAAAAATCAAATCAATAAAATTAGAAATGAAAATGGAGAGATCACAACAGACAACACAGAAATACAAAGGATCATAAGAGACTACTATCAGCAGTTGTATGCCAATAAAATGGACAACGTGGAAGAAATGGACAAATTCTTAGAAAAGTACAATTTTCCAAAACTGAACCAGGAAGAAATAGAAAATCTTAACAGACCCATCACAAGCACGGAAATTGAAACGGTAATCAGAAATCTTCCAGCAAACAAAAGCCCAGGTCCAGACGGCTTCACAGCTGAATTCTACCAAAAATTTCGAGAAGAGCTAACACCTATCCTCCTCAAACTCTTCCAGAAAATTGCAGAGGAAGGTAAACTTCCAAACTCATTCTATGAGGCCACCATCACCCTAATACCAAAACCTGACAAAGATGTCACAAAAAAAGAAAACTACAGGCCAATATCACTGATGAACATAGATGCAAAAATCCTCAACAAAATCCTAGCAATCAGAATCCAACAACACATTAAAAAGATCATACACCATGACCAAGTGGGCTTCATCCCAGGGATGCAAGGATTCTTCAATATCCGCAAATCAATCAATGTAATTCACCACATTAACAAATTGAAAAATAAAAACCATATGATTATCTCAATAGATGCAGAGAAGGCCTTTGACAAAATTCAACATCCATTTATGATAAAAACTCTCCAGAAAGCAGGAATAGAAGGAACATACCTCAACATAATAAAAGCTATCTATGACAAACCCACAGCAAACATTATCCTCAATGGTGAAAAATTGAAAGCATTTCCCTAAAGTCAGGAACAAGACAAGGGTGTCCACTTTCACCGCTACTATTCAACATAGTTCTGGAAGTTTTGGCCACAGCAATCAGAGCAGAAAAAGAAATAAAAGGAATCCAAATTGGAAAAGAAGAAGTAAAACTCTCACTGTTTGCAGATGACATGATCCTCTACATGGAAAACCCTAAAGACGCCACCAGAAAATTACTAGAGCTAATCAATGAATATAGTAAAGTTGCAGGATATAAAATCAACACACAGAAATCCCTTGCATTCCTATACACGAATAATGAGAAAGTAGAAAAAGAAATTAAGGAAACAATTCCATTCACCATTGCAACGAAAAGAATAAAATACTTAGGAATATATCTACCTAAAGAAACTAAAGACCTATATATAGAAAACTATAAAACACTGATGAAAGAAATCAAAGAGGACACTAATAGATGGAGAAATATACCATGTTCATGGATCGGAAGAATCAATATAGTGAAAATGAGTATACTACCCAAAGCAATTTACAAATTCAATGCAATCCCTATCAAGCTACCAGCCACATTTTTCACAGAACTAGAACAAATAATCTCAAGATTGGTATGGAAATACAAAAAACCTCGAATAGCCAAAGCAATCTTGAGAAAGAAGAATGGAACTGGAGGAATCAACTTGCCTGACTTCAGGCTCTACTACAAAGCCACAGTCATCAAGACAGTATGGTACTGGCACAAAGACAGACATATAGATCAATGGAACAAAATAGAAAGCCCAGAGATAAATCCACACACATATGGACACCTTATCTTTGACAAAGGAGGCAAGAATATACAATGGAGTAAAGACAATCTCTTTAACAAGTGGTGCTGGGAAAACTGGTCAACCACTTGTAAAAGAATGAAACTAGATCACTTCCTAACACCACACACAAAAATAAACTCAAAATGGATTAAAGATCTAAATGTAAAATCAGAAACTATAAAACTCCTAGAGGAGAACATAGGCAAAACACTCTCAGACATAAATCACAGCAAGATCCTCTATGATCCACCTCCCAGAATTCTGGAAATAAAAGCAAAAATAAACAAATGGGATCTAATTAAAATTAAAAGCTTCTGCACAACAAAGGAAAATATAAGCAAGGTGAAAAGACAGCCTTCTGAATGGGAGAAAATAATAGCAAATGAAGCAACTGACAAACAACTAATCTCAAAAATATACAAGCAACTTCTGCAGCTCAATTCCAGAAAAATAAACGACCCAATCAAAAAATGGGCCAAAGAACTAAATAGACATTTCTCCAAAGAAGACCTACGGATGGCTAACAAACACATGAAAAGATGCTCAACATCACTCATTATTAGAGAAATGCAAATCAAAACCACAATGAGGTACCACTTCACACCAGTCAGAATGGCTGCGATCCAAAAATCTGCAAGCAATAAATGCTGGAGAGGGTGTGGAGAAAAGGGAACCCTCCTACACTGTTGGTGGGAATGCAAACTAGTACAGCCACTATGGAGAACAGTGTGGAGATTCCTTAAAAATTGCAAATAGAACTACCTTATGACCCAGCAATCCCACTTCTGGGCATACACACCGAGGAAACCAGAATTGAAAGAGACACATGTATCCCAATGTTCATCGCAGCACTGTTTATAATAGCCAGGACATGGAAACAACCTAGATGTCCATCAGCAGATGAATGGATAAGAAAGCTGTGGTACATATACACAATGGAGTATTACTCAGCCGTTAAAAAGAATTCATTTGAATCAGTTCTGATGAGATGGATGAAACTGGAGCCGATTATACAGAGTGAAGTAAGCCAGAAAGAAAAACACCAATACAGTATACTAACACATATATATGGAATTTAGGAAGATGGCAATGATGACCCTGTATGCAAGACAGGGAAAGAGACACAGATGTGTATAACGGACTTTTGGACTCAGAGGGAGAGGGAGAGGGTGGGATGATTTGGGAGAATGACATTCTAACATGTATACTATCATGTGAATTGAATCGCCAGTCTATGTCTGACGCAGGATGCAGCATGCTTGGGGCTGGTGCATGGGGATGACCCAGAAAGATGTTATGGGGAGGGAGGTGGGAGAGGGGTTCATGTTTGGGAATGCATGTAAGAATTAAAGATTTTAAAATTAAAAAAAATAATAATAAATAAATAAATAAACCTTTAAGGAAAAAAAATAAAAATAAAAAATAAAAAAATGGACAGACGTTACAGTTTTTATGGAGCTAAGTCCAGAGCCAGCAGGTAATTGAAGAAGAGGAGAGATTGAGTGACGACGGCATATATGATCATGACTCATTTTCCAGTGGGCTTCCCTGGTGGCTCAGATGGTAGATATAGAATCTGCCTGCAATGCAGGAGACCCAGGTTCGATCTCTGGGTTGATAAGATCCCACTCCGGTATTCTTACCTAGAGAATTCCATGGACAGAGGAGCCTGATGGGCTACAGTCCATGGGGTTGCAAAGGATCGGACACAACTGAGTGACTAACACTATAATAAATATCATGAGTGACTTCTCTTTTAATTTACTCTAAGTGCATTATTTAAAATTTAGTCTCTGAAATTTTCATAATGTTTTTGGCTAAAAAGAAAATATCCAGCTTCTACTAACAGATTCATAGAAAAAAATGACTAGTTATTTTGACCATTCATTCAACAAAATATTTATTGGACATCTATATGGACAAGACTCTTCTAGATGCTAGAGATACATCAGTAACTAAAGTAGGGGGAAGAAACCTGTCCTCACAGAGCTTATGAAGTAATGAGCTAAAGTTGTTTTGATACACCACAATGCATCTTCCCAAACCAGGCTTCCCTGATGACTCAGGTAAAGAATGTTTGCTGATGCAGGAGACACAAGTTCAATCCCTGGGTCAGGAAAACACCCTGGAGGAGGAAATGGCAACCCACTCCAGTATTCTTGCCTGAAAAGTCCCATGGGCAGAGAAGCCTGGTGGGCTACAGTCCATGGGGTTGGAAAGAGTCAGACACGACTGAGCAACTAAGCGCAAGCATGATATAACACAATACATACATTAAGCAAATTGAATACAGTGGATATATAGTATTTTAGATAACGATAAACATTGCAGAGAAAACATCAATCAGGAAATGGAGTTAGGAAAATTATGTGTGTTAGAAATGCACTAATTTTGAACAGGCCAGCCAGCCAGCCAGGTAAGACATTGCTGAGAAGCTGATATTTTTTAAAAGATCATAAAGACTTGAGGAAGTGAACTTTGTGAATACCTGAGGGAAAAGCATTCCAGATGCGTAGAAAATAAATATAATATCAAAATGTGAGACATAGTGCCTACCTTATAAGTAAGTACATTAAATGCAAGTGGGCCAGATTCTTCAACTGAAGGCCAGATAGTGGAAGAATTTGTATAAAAACATAATCCAATTATATACTGTCTCAAAAGACAGCCTAATTCAAATCGCCAAAAAGTGGAAACCTCCCACATTTCCATCAACTGCTGAATGGATAAGCAAAGTGTGGCCCACCCATGCAATGAAATATTGTTCAGTCATGAAGTGTAATGAAGCACTTATACATACTACAATGTGGAGGAACCTTGAAAATATTATGGTAACTGAGAGAAACAATACATAAAAGGCTACATATTGTATGACTGCATTCTATAAAACATGTGGAATAAACAAATCTAGAAAAAAAAGAATGTAAATTAAGGTTGACAGGAATTGAGTGGAAAAATAATGTGGGCACTGTTTATGATTTGGAGTTTCTTTTGGATGTGATAAATGTGTTATGGACTCAGATAGTGGTGATGATCACACAGCCTTGTGGCTATACAAAAATACTGAATTGTATACTTTAAGATTGTGAATTTTATAGTATGCAGATTATGTCTCAAAACAATTACCACTGTTCAAGAGGACAAATAACATAGCAGATTAGACAACAAAATTGAAATTCTAGATTTGAAATGAATAATAATTAAAACCCAAACTAATGTATGATGGGAGGTGGAGGGTTGAAGATGATGGAATAGGAAGACTCTGAGCTTACCTCCCCCCATGATTACATCAAAACTACAGATACATATAGATACTCTCTCTGAGAATGACCCAAAGACTAGCAGAATAGCTCTTCTAAACCAAGGCTGTAAATAAAGAACCATGTAGTGTCTGGTAGAGGGAAGGAGTGGTTGTTTGCACCTCTAGTGGGTGACCCAGAAGAGGAGGGGTATGTAACAGGCTTGGGTATCCTCCCAGGAGAGGAAGGGGTTTAAGCAATATATTGGGTATTCCAGCCCTGGGACTTGACACCAGGGCGACAAGTCCTCTTAGCTGATTTGAAAATCGCTGGGCCCTACAAGAGGGCTGTAAGAGATGGACAACAGTTTTATTCTTAAAATGTGTTGTCAGTATTTAAGTATACAAAACAGCGCTTCATAAACAAATAATTCCAAGCAATGTTCCATTGTTTGTATTACAAGCAGTTCTATCTTTTTGACCGAACAAATTCTCATGTCTTTATCCAGTGAGTCATAATTAAGAGCATTTGACTAAAGATGGTTATATTTGTGTATTCTGAATACTGCTAGCTCTCCAGCTTCCGCATGCCTTATCATTCTTATCTGTGTCAACTATGGTATGTGTTTTTTTCCCTTGCTATCACTATCTGAAGAAATCATGTGTACTTCTTTATGAAGAGAAATACTGGAGGTTAAAAACTGAGAAAAAATGGCCACGTATTTGTCAAAGTGGCCTTAGAATTACAATATTGAAGATTAGACTTTGCAACATAACTAGATGAGTAAGGCTAAAGGAAAATGTATCCATTTGTGAGTGGAAAAAAACCCTGAAGACTGTTTTTGAACGCTAGAAGTGAGGAACTCATGGAGAAGGCAATGGCAACCCACTCCAGTACTCTTGCCTGGAAAATCCCACGGATGGAGGAGCCTGGTAGGCTGTAGTGCATGGGGTACGAAGAGTCGGACACTTACTGAGTGAGTTCACTTTCACTTTTCACTTTCATGCACTGGAGAAGGAAATGGCAACCCACTCCAGTGTTCTTGCCTGGAGAATCCCAGGGACTGCGGAGCCTGATGGGCCGCCATCTGTGGGGTCACACAGAGTCGGACACGACTGAAGCGACTTAGCAGCAGCAGCAGCAGTGAGGAACTCGGGTGAGAAACCTTAGTTAAGGGACATCATAAAATGTGTATGAACATTTAATGCATTAAAACAGTAAAATTGATTAAGATTACATTTGCAGAGAGAGAGATAAATAAAAAATATTTGTATAAAAATAGCAATTAGTTGAACAAACTTCATAGAACACCATTCTGTTTACCACAATAAGTTGATGATGAAAGGCAAAAAATAGAGACCAAGAAGAAAATATATTGTATGAAGACATTATGATATAAAGGAAGAAAACTGACCCTGCAGTTAATTATTGTGCAAAGCAAATCTGATGTGCTCCAGTAGATGTTCAAGTAAATCTCTTCAGGAAGAGAAAAGACAGTAAAATTAATTGTGGCTTAGAGAATCTGGGAGGAGATGGGTCTTTCAGCTAGATATTTAAAAAAATGGAGAAGATTGCCACAGCTTGCTTTGGAAAGGAAGAATTCAAGGTGTCAGAAAACCACATCAGCAATGTCAAGACATTAGAGAGGGTGAAAAACATATTCAGGGAATGGACAGCAGTAGAAACAAAACCTGAAGAGTGCTGGACTGGGAAAGAGCAAAAGGAAGCTGGCTTTTTCTGCATGGCGAAAAGGAAAAACGATCATAATGATGGCGTGTGACTGTAATGTGAGCAAAGTGAAGGAACGAGAAATAATAATCCAGCTTTGCTAAATATTAGAGAAAAGCAAATCAAAACTACAATGAGGTGTCACCCACTCTCGTCTGAACGGTCATCATCAAAATGTCTACGAACAATAAATACTGGAGCCTGTGTGGAGAAGGAACCCTCCTACTCTGGTGGTGGGAGTATAAGCTGGGACAGCTACTATGAACAGTATGGAGATTTCTTAAAAAAACTAGAAATAGGGCTATCATATCCCACCCCTGGGCATATATCCAGAGAAAACCATAATTTGGAAAGATGCATGCACCCCAGTGTTCATGGCAGCACTATCTACAATGGCCAAGACATGAAAGTAACATGAATGTCCATTGACAGAGAAATAGATAAAGAAGATGTGGTATGTATATACAATGGGATATTACTCAGCCATAAAAAAGAATGAAGTAACATCATTCACAGTAACACAAAAGGTTCCAAACTGGGAAACGAATACATAAAGGTTGTATATTGTCACCCTCCTTATTGCTAAATTCAGACTGAAATTGAACAAAGACCATTCAGGTATGACCTGAATCAAATCCCCTATGATTATATGGTAGAAGTGACCAATAGATTCAAGGGATTAGATCTGACATACAGAGTGCCTGAAGAACTATGGATGGAAGTTCGTGACATTGTACAGGAGGCAGTGATCAAGACCATCCTCAAGAAAAAGAAATGCAAAAAAGGCAAAATGGTTGTCTGAGGAGGCCTTACAAATAGCTGAGAAAAGAAGAGAAGCGAAACGCAAAGCAGAAAAGGAAACATACACCCATTTGAATGCAAGTTCCAAAGAAGAGCAAGGAGAGACAAGAAAGCCTTCTTTAGTGATCAATGCAAAGAAATAGAGGAAAACAATAGATGGGAAAGATTAAAGATCTCTTCAAGAAAATTAGAGATACCAAGGGAATATTTCATGCAAAGATGGACACAATAAAGGACAGAAATGGTATGGACTTATCAGAAAAAAAGATATTAACGAGAGATGGCAAGAATACACAGAAGAACTATACAAAAAAGGTCTTCATGGCAAAGATAACCATGATGGTGTGATCACTCACACCAGACTGGCTTGCTGCAGTCTATGGAGTTGCAAAGAGTCGGACACGACTGAGTGACTGAACTGAACTGACAGTCAACACAGCTAGACCTTGAAATTATTATACTAACTGAAGTAAGCCAGATAAAGACAACTATCATATGATATCACTTTGTATGTGGAATCTAAAAAAAAAATGTTACAAATGTACTCTTATACAAAACAGAAATAGACCCACAAACATAGAAAGCAAACTTACGGGTACCAAAGGGGAGGGAGGGATAAGTTAGGAGTTTAGGATTAACATATACAAACTACTATATATAAAATAGATAACCAACAAGGACCTACTTAGAGCAGGAAACTATGCTCAATACTTTCTAGTAACATATAAGAGAAAAGAAGTGGAATACATATAACTGAATCACTTTGTTGTATGTCTGAAACTAACACAACATTGTAAATCAATAATATTTCAATTTAAAAGATGAAAAATAAAATAATTCAGGTTGGAAATAAGCAAAGTGACCACATAATTTATCCTTCAAACTGAAACACTGGAAACCAAGGTGAAAATTGTCAGTCATCTTCAGGCTAGACTTGGAACTAACATATTATCATTTCTTCAATACTCATTAGCCACAGAAGTCAAAGGTTAGCTTGGATTCAAAGGGAAGAAACATCATACCAAGTTAAAATGGAAGAAGCATCAAAGAGCTTGTGGCCATCTTTAATAATCTGGTGTTGCTGCTGCTGCTGCTAAGTCGCTTCAGTCGTGTCTGACTCTGTGTGACCCCATAGACGGCTGCCCACCAGGCTCCCCCATCCCTGGGATTCTCCAGGCAAGACTGGAGTAGGTTGCCATTTCCTTCTCCAATGCATGAAAGTGAAAAATGAAAGTAAAGTCGCTCAGTTGTGTCTGACTCTTCACAACCCCATGGGCCATAGCCCACCAGGCTCCTTTGTCCATGGGATTTTCCAGGCAAGAGTACCGGAGTGGGATCTTTAATAAGCTACACATGGTCAAAGTGGGCTCAGGGTAATACCAGAATGTCTGTACACTGCCATTCACTTACTGTTAAACCAAATACTATCAACTGTCCTTACTCAAATCTGACAACTCAAATTTATATAGTCAATCTCATGAAAATATCAATCTCTTGCCTATCAATTAGTCAGATAAGGGACTACTAGCACCACCTATGCACAAGACACTGGCACTATGTAAACTGCAATGGAATAAAAACGGGAACCCCAAATTCCAAGCCTTAAAGAGCTGAGAAGGTAATCATTCTCAAACAAGCACCATAAAGAAAGGGATGTGAATTCATAGGGAAGTTGATTCCTGGTGCCCCTTCAAGAGTATGTGCAGGCTTACTTATCATTGAAAGAAAAAAATGTTTATTGAAATTATGTAACATTAATGCATAACTATCAAGTCCGTTTAACACTGTATAACCTTCATTCTTAATATTCCAAGACATTTAGTTATGGTAACACAATTTAAGAAGTAACCACAGTGTTAGGCCTCTTTTACTTTTACTCTTAATGAAAGTGGAAGTCGCTCAGTCGTGTCCAACTCTTTGCGACCCCGTGGACTACACAGTCCATGGAATTCTCCAGGCCAGAATACTGGAGAATACTGGGTAGCCTTTCCCTTCTCTAGGGGATCTTCCCAACCCAGGAATCAAACCCAGGTGTCCCTCACTGCAGGTGGATTCTTTACCAGCTGAGCCACAAGGGAAGCCCATTAGGCCTAGGTAATGGTTTTGTTTCAAAACATTTTGTTTATCCTTAAAATTAAAGCCTTTGAAAGAAAGAAGATGATGTAATTTGTAAAGTGTGGCATTAATACAAGTGAACTTACAGATCTGGACATACAAACGTATTACCTCAACAGACTGACCCACTTGTGTGCCAGACCCAGGAAGTCCTATAGAGATCATACAGAAGTCACACACACACACACACACACATGCACATACAGACACACACACACACAGAGCAAACTGTGGACATCTCGACTGTTACTTTGACTTATGATTATGACTATATGAAAAAAAAGACAGGCCCTAAAAATAAGTGGTAGAAAAAGCCACTGTTATCTATACTGAGAAAGAACTGGTCTAACCCTGAAGCTAGCAGCTCCAGAGAAAGCCATGAATCCTCTCTAAAGAAGCATTAGCTCTAACTCTGTAAGGAATTATGAGTTTCCCCCCTCAAGAAATGCAACAAAAATTAGAAAAACTACGTAGACCAAGACCACAAGGAAGAAGAAAGGACACATGAATTGTACCTCAGGAGATTTAACGTAACAAGCCAGGTTCGCAGAAGTCAGCAAGAAGTAAGTATTCATTCTGAAATTTCTAATAATAGCAATGCCATCAGAAACCCCCTCCTCAGTAAATCCTCAAACATAATCCATGTTGATTAATCTAAACAAAGATATGTAAATGTGCTGTAATGTGGGTCTCACTGCACACATATTTATTTTGTTCGTCCTTTTCTTGACTCAAAGCAGATTCCAGCAGAAGCATCACCTAACAGAGATTGTAGAACTAGCTCCTTGTTTGTTTATTCTTTTTGGATATTGAAATATTCCTAGTCAAGCTACAAAGTGTATCTCTACTCAACCTGAAATGCAGAAAAGGAGATTAGACTTGGGATAATTTATGTGCTTATCAGTCGCTACAAGTGGGATTGTATGACAAATTCCATCTGATTTCTTTCGTATATTTGGTATTCCTGTTTGGTAGTTATTGTTATCGTTGTTATTAGATGTGACAGGTTTGGGGTTTGTGTGTGTGTGTGTGTGTGTGTGTGTGTGTGTGCTGCTCAGTCGCTCAGTTGTGTCCATCTCTTTGCAACCCCCTGGACTACAGCCCACCAGGCTCCTCTGTCCATGGGATTTCCCAGGCAAGAATACGGGAATGGATTGCCATTTCCTTCTCCAGGGGATCTTTCCAACCCAGGGATCAAACCCACGTCTCTTGTGTCTCCTGCATTGGCGGGTGGATTCTTTACCACTGTGGCATCAAACACTGTTCTAAAAATAATGAATTTTCTTTTTAGGAAAAATTCAATAAAAAGAACAATAAAAATCAACTGCAAGCTAGAAATAATTCTGCATACATTTTGTCACATTTGTTCAGTGCTTTAAAAATCTGCAGATGTATATATAGGATCATGTTGTGTATTGTGTATTGCATATGTACACGCATATATGTATATGTACTACACATAAATGGTAAGAGATGGGTTGATTTCAGCATTAAATACACTTAGCATCAGAGCCTTTGTATTTCACAAGAGTGTGTAAATCAGATAGATCTGAATGGAGATAGGGTAGATACTGGAAGATATCTTAGGTTGGGTTCCCTGGAAAAGCACTAAGAAAAAGAATTATGTGTGCAGAAATTTAATTAAGGGGGAATGGGACGATGCCCCTCTCTTGTCACCTATAAGGAAGTGGGAAAATCAGGACTGGGCAAACAGGGAAATTGAAACAGGGGTCTAAGGCAATCCAGTGGGGAATTTAGAGCTTGAATGGTCCTTGAACAAGGGGGCCAGGCATTGAGAAGTGATAAATTTTCTTTTATTTTGGAGGAAATGTCTTGGCACACTCCATACTACTGGACTCCTAAAATCTCAACTGATGTGGTGTGCCCTTGAAATTTTGTACAGTTTATTTTCCATCTTATAGAATGTGTCTGGAGTCCCCCAACATACATTCTTCTTGAAATTGAATTTTTTTTTTTTAACGAATGTATAGAACACGAGCTGTCTTTCAGAAAAGATTCTTGGAGAGAGTCACTCAACACTTAATGCTTCCTTATCATGATCTAGAACTCAGTCTAATAGCCCTATCTTGTTTGGGAAATAGGGATTTTCATTCTGGGCAACCAAACGTGCAGGGGAAGATTGAGTTTTCTGGTATAGACAATGAGCAAGGTTGGAGGGCCACTGACTATCTCTGCCATAGCGTCCAGTACATTTAAACGTGGAACCAAGGATAAAATTGTAGGAATTAGAAATTACTGCTTTAGAACCAAAGTAAATACCAAACATTTTGAGAGTGTAAAACCTCTGTCTAATAAATAAACAAATAAACACAGAGAAAAGCAAGCAAATACCATATGATATCACTTATACACTGACTCAAACAAAAACAAACCCTCATAGATACATAGAGAACAGGCAGGGGTGAGGGGAATGGTCAAACGGGGGGAAAGATAAACTTACATGTGTAAAATAAGTGTTGGAGACGTACTGTGCAGTATGCAGACTGTAATTAATAAATAATATTGTATTGCATATTTGAAAGTTGCTAAGAGAGTAACTCTTAAAAATCTAACCACAAGGAAAAAAAAAATCTATAACTATGGTGGATGTTAACTAGACCTATTGTGGTGGTCATGTCACAATATATACAAATGTCAAATCATTATATTGTATACCTGAAACTAATGTAGTGTTTTATGTCAATTATACCTCAATAAAAATATACTATCTAGTAGGGGAAGTGACTGTGTGAATCATAATAAACTGTGGAAAATTCTGAAAGAGATGGGAATACCAGACCACCTGACCTGCCTCCTGAGAAATCTGTATGCAGGTCAAGAAGCAACATTTAGAATTGAACATAAAACAACAGACTGGTTCCAAATAGGGACAGGAGTACGTCAAACTCTGTATATTGTCACGCTGCTCATTTAACTTATATGCAGAGTACATCATGAGAAATGCTGGACTGGATGAAGCACAAGCTGGAATCAAGATTGCTGGGTGAAATATCAATAACTTCAAATATGCAGATGACACCACCCTTATGGCAGAAAATGAAGAAGACCTAAAAAGCCTCTTGATGAAAGTAAAAGAGGAAAGTGAAAAAAGTGGCTTAAAACTCAACATTCAGAAAATGAAGATCATGGCATCTGGTCCCATCACCTCATAGCACGTAGATGGGGAAACACTGAAAATAGTGACAGATTTTATTTTGGGGGGCTCCAAAATCACTGCAGATGGTGACTGACTGCAGCCATGAGATTAAAAGACGCTTACTCCTTGAAAGAAAAGTTATGACCAACCTAGACAGCATATTAAAAAGCAGAGACATTACTTTGCCAACAAAGGTCCATCTAGTCTAAGCTATGGTTTTTCCAGTAGTCATGTATGGATGTGAGTGTTGGACTGTAAGAAAGCTGAGCGCTGAAGAATTGATGCTTTTGAACTGCGGTGTTGGAGAAGTCTCTTGAGAGTCCCTTGGACAGCAAGGAGATCCAGCCAGTCAATCCTAAAGGAGATTAGTCCTGAATGTTCATTGGAAGGACTGATGCTGAAGCTGAAACTCCAATACTTTGGCTACCTGATGGAAAGAACTGACTCATTTGAAAAGACCCTGATGCTAGGAAGGATTGAGAGTGGGAAGAGAAGGGGACAATAGAGGATGAGATGGTTGGATGGCATCACTGACTCAATGGACATGAGTTTGAGTAAATTCCGGGAGTTGGTGATGGACAGGGAGGCCTGGCATGCTGCAGTCCATGGGGCCGCAAAGAGTCAGACACAACCAAGCGACTGAACTGAACTGAGGGAAGTGAGACAGGTCTATGAGACTCACCAGGCAGCAATCCATATTAAGGTAAAATGGATATGGGATCAGACACATTATACAAACCAGCACTGTAAGCAGGCAATAGTCAAACCTGTGACCCAATGTTACAGTCCGGTTATCTCTCAAACAAGCATGGCCTAAGGTAAATGAGGTTAGAGTAACACTGGTGATGTTTCATGTTCTTTAACTGGAGACAGAGAGTTACTCTCCATGACAGTTCTCTTCTTTAGGTTCTCTGGTTCCTCTGCCTTTTCTAAATCTAGCTTGAGCATCTGGAAGTTCATGGTTCATGTACTATTGAAGCCTGGCTTGGAGAATTTTGAGCATTACTTTGCTAGCACATGAGATGAGTGCAATTGTGTGGTAGTTTGAGCATTCTTTGGCACTGCCTTTCTTTGGGATTGAATGAAAACTGACCTTTCCCAGTCCTGTGGCCACTGCTGAGTTTTCCAAATTTGCTGGCATATTGAGTGCAGCACTTTCACAGCATCATCTTTCAGGACTTGAAATAGCTCAACTGGATTTCCATCTCCTCCACTAGCTTTGTTCATAGTGATGCTTCCTAAGGCCCAATTGACTTTGAATTCCAGGATGCCTGGCTCTAGGTGAGTAATCTTACCATCACGGTTATCTGGGTCATGAAGATATTTTTTGTATAGTTCTTCTGTGTATTCTTGCCACCTCTTCTTAATATCTTCTGCTTCTGTTAGGTTTCTTTATTGTGCCTATCTTTGCATGAAATGTTCCCTTGGTATCTCTAATTTTCTTGAAGAGATCTCTAGTCTTTCCCATTCTATTGTTTTCCTCTATTTCTTTGCATTGATCACTGAGGAAGGCTTTCATGTCTCTCCTTGCTATTCTTTTGAACTCTGCATTCAAGTGGGTATGTCTTTCTTTTTCTCCTTTGCCTTTCGCTTTTTTCTTTTCATAACTGTTTGTAAGGCCTCCTCAGGCAACCATTTTGCCTTTTTGCATTTCTTTTTCTTGAAAAGTAGTAACATAGTCATTTAGAAACACATTTCTATTTGGCCACAAGATGGCAGCACATGCAAGGATGCCTATTCACAGTAATAAATCTATTGCATGCTCAGTCCCTATGTCTGACTCTTTGAGACCCCATGGACTGAAGCCCATCAAGTTCCTCTGTCCATGGGATTTCCAGGCAAGAACACTGGAGTGGGTTGCCATTCCCTTCTCCAGGGAATATTTGTATTCAGTTCAGTTTAGTTCAGTCACTCAGTCGTGTCCAACTCTTTGCGACCTCATGATTCGCAGCACGCCAGGCCTCCCTGTCCATCACCATCTCCCAGAGTTCACTCAAACTCACGTCCATTGAGTCGGTGATGCCATCCAGCCATGTCATCCTCTGTCGTCCCCTTTTCCTCCTGCCCCCAATCCCTCCCAGCATCAGAGTCAACTCTTCCCATGAGGTGGCCAAAGGACTGGAGTTTCAGCTTTAGCATCATTCCAATACAATATTTGTATTAGTGTATAGTTAATGTATCCCTTGGGGGACATGTAAAGAATGATTCAAAGGTGAATTCCATCTTGTATAATGTAACCAGTTTACATTATTGCTTATTTTATATTTTGTTCATGTTCTTAATTCTATAGCAATGTGTATTTTTTTACTCCATAATTCAGGAGCTAAACTTGTTTCATACATTAAGCTACCTGGTGAAAAATCTATTTACTTTAAGTGCAGTGGGAGAAGACAATATCTTGAATCATGACTTATTTGGCCTTTCTTCTGACTTAACTGACTTAGGGAGGGAAACATCTCAAACTGCTGTTCCCTCCGAAACGTTCCCCCTGATTCCACATGGCTCTGTAATTTTCACTGGTCTCTGCTTAGTTTAGGTCAATCAGTTTTCCATGACTATCCTGTAAAAAGTACTGGCACAATAAAGTCCCTTCCTCCTGTAATACACCTTCTCCCCTCACCCTGATTTGTTGTTAAAATCTACATTCATCATCACTCAGCCTACTTGTGTTGTTGCTTATTTGTGTTCCCATGTAATGAGATGCAAGCTTCACACAGATTTTGTCAGCTTTGTTCATTGTTGTGTCTGCAGCCTCTGGAATAGTTCCTGCGTATGGAACACATGTCAAGAAATAGGTGCTGAGGGGGGTGCCATGGAGAATGGAACAAAGAAGTATAGTAAGATGGTAGGTATACTTCAGGGGTCCCTAGTAGCTCAGCTGGTAAAGAATCCACGTGCAATGCAGGAGACCTGGGTTCGATCCCTGGGTTGGGAAGATCCCCTGGAGGAGGGCATGGCAATCCACTATAATATTCTTGTCTGGAGAATCCTCATGGGCAGAGGAGCCTGGTGGGCTACAGGCCATGGGTTGCAGAGTCAGACACGCCTAGCAAAGCAAAGATGTATTTAAGCAGGACAGGTATTGTAAAGGAGAGTCCTAATCTAAGCTACAAAGATAAATGCTTTATTTCTGTTCTGTTCCACTGATGAGGCACTTGTATTGTTTTTCAAACTTTGTGGGTCTGGAGTTTCTATTTAGTCAATACAGACGATAAAGCCATTTTTACTCACATCTAAACAAAGGTATGACTCTTCAAACATGTGATGACTTCCAAATTTGTATCTCCAGCCTGGAAACCCTTTTTTCACTTCAGACCTCAGTGTCCACTCTATGTCTCTATTTGATGGTCTCATGGGCTCCTCACGTCTAAACACTGAACTCCTAGCAGTTCTGTTTTTTCTGGTGATTCAGGTCAAAACCCATGGGTTTGTTCTTGCCTCCTTTCTGCCACATCCTAACTTCTAATGTATCTGTATACACTTCTAGCTTCGTTGCCTTAAGAGATACAAGCTCTGACCACTTTTCTCCATCTTCACAGTGGTCAGCCAGGTCCAAGGTACTCCCCTTCCTGGAATAGATGAGTGCAGTAGCTTCCTAACTGGTCTCCTGATTCTTCTCTGTCCCATCAGTTTGTTTTTCACCCAACATCCAAGGTGACTTTGTTAAATCGTATGGTAACCTTGCTCTTCTGCTCCCAAGCACCAGTGGCTTCCCATCTCACTCAAGAATGGTTAAACCAGCAATACCAAGCAGGGATACCCTCTGACATAGGCACTTGCTCCTTATCCCTGTGATCTCAACTCATGTCAGTTCTCACCACCCCCACCACTCACTCTCCTTGTTTATACAAAGTTCCTCTTCGCTCACATAACAGGTTCTTTGCCATTCCTTAAACATGCCAACCAGACTTCTCCAGCAGGCTGTTTAGACCTGCCTGGACCACTCTTTCTCTATATACCTGCTATGACTATACCCTCACCTCCTTCAAGCTGATGCTCAACTTTTACATTTTCACAGAGGCCTCTCTGATCACCGTTACTACATTTTATGTCCTCCGATAACCACTATCCCCATGTCCTGCTTAATTTTTCTATAATTCAAGCTACTATTACCTAACATGGTGTATTTTTCATTAGTTTTGCCCATTGACTTTCTTTTCCTACTATAGCATTAGCTCCGTAAAGGGAAACTGTCACTTGTGTTTTAACAGAGCAATTGTGATCATGGAGAGGGCTGACAGTCCGCCACTTCCCTCATCTTATCTGCCGAGAGCAACCACAAACAAACATTTGAATTGCCCAGCTAGAGCCATGATACTTTGTTATGACTAATCACATATGTATGCGCTTTCCTCATTAGATATGATCCTCTTGTCCTTGTTCAGTCTGTACGTTTTGTCTGACTCTCTTTGTAACCCCATGGACTGTAGCACACCAGGCTTCCCTGTCCTTCACTATCTCCCGCAGTTGGCTCAAATTCACGTCCATTGAGTCAGTGATGCCATCCAACCATCTCATCCTCTATTGCCACCTTCTCCTCCTGCCTTCAATCTTTCCCAGCATCGGGATCTTTTCCAACGAGTTGGCTCTTTGCATCGGCCAAAGTATTGGAACTTCAGCTTCAGCATCAGTCCTTCCAATGAATGTTCAGGGTCAATTTCCTTTAGGATTGACTGGTTTGATCTCTTTGATGCCCAAGGGGCTCTCAAGAGTCTTTTCCAGCACCATAGTTTGAAAGCATCAATTCTTCAGTGCTCAGCCTTCTTTATGGTCCAACTCTCACATCCATACATGACCATTGGAAAAACCATAACTTTGACTATATGGAACTCTGTCGGCCAAGCCATATCTCTGCTTTTCAGTATGCTGTCTAGTTTTATCATAGCTTTTCTTCCAAAAAGCAAGTGCCTCTTAATTTCATGGCTGCAGTCACCATCTACAGTGATTTTGGAGCCCAGGAAAATAAAGTCTGTAACTGTTTACATTTGAGATATTTTATTTTGTTTCATTTTTATTTCTATCTCTAGCAAGGTGGCTGGATGACGAAAGATATTCAGTAAACATTTTAACTGAAAGGGACCATATAAAAACATTCATAGTGTATAGCTAGAACACAACAGTATATTAACAGAAACACCAGAATTTATAAGTATAATGGAATATTTCTTTTTTATTTATCTTCAAAGAAGTTTCACTTTGTTACTGAGTCCAAGCTCATACTTCATGCCACATGACAGGCTAATAAATCAAGAGAGAAGCTGTTAGGGCAAGAAATAGTAACTTTATTCAGAAAGCCAGCAGACTGAAAAGATGATGGACTAGCTTTGCCCAGAACTACCTTGCCTAAGTTAGAATTCAGGCTTCTTTTATGCAGAGGGAAGGAAGTTAAACCAAACTTCCTTCTGGTCAGCCTCTGGAGGGGATGTGTTAATTTCTTCCTCCCTGTAGTCATTCAAAGTGGGTCTGGTCAGAATGTTCCCTATGACCTAAACAAAGGTATTTTAGCTTAATGTTCATTACCCAGAAAGCAAGATTCCCAGAGATGGGTTATTATGCATAAATTAAGCTTATAAGCAGTGTCCCTTTGGTCATTAACTTGTGGTGGTGGTGGTTTAGTTGCTAAGTTGTGTCTGACTCTTGTGACCCCGTGCACTGCAGCCTGCCAGGCTCCACTGTCCATGGGATTTCCCAGGCAAGAATACTGGAATGGGTTGATCAACTACTAATAGAATATAAAGGTTCTTCCCTATTACATCTTGGGAGTCAAAAACATACAATTTGCCTTTGTGGGGAGGAACATTTCCTTTGTAATTGCCTTCAGTGTCTGAACTAGATTTTAAAAATCTTATCAATAATGTCAAATCATCCTTTGAAGGTAGATTTGTTTTAAAGGCAACTCAATTTGGAGCTAAATTTAGTGAATACAGCGCATGTCACCTGGAATCCAAAACAAGTTGTGGTGATAATGTAAGATTTATCTTGTCTCATGTAACTTGTAAACTGGCTCTGATTATAAATTTTTAAAATATATTTCAATGATGATGACTAAATAATCCAGTGACAAACAGACCATCTAACCTTACTTGGAAGTGTAATGTGTATTTTTGATTTTTTGAAAAATTAGGAACAGTCTTTCAGGCACATATGGAAACAATCTTATTTTTTCCAAAGAGTAAAAGTGAGACAGTAGCAGGCTTAACTACATATTCCACAATGTCAGAGTAAGACATACTAAAAACAATACAAACTAGGAAAAAAATACTCAAAATCTTTATTGAGGTCCTGAAGATGTTTCTTGACCACATATCCAAGTCATTTCCTGATGTGGTCACATATAAGATATTATATATTTTGGGGACTTATATAACCAAGAGACCTCATATTACTTTCAGTTTTGTTAGATCATTCTACTTGAACTCTCTCAATACTCATTCATTCAATAGACAAAAATCGTCCGTTAGGAGCAAAACATAATTGTTAGCTGGAAAACAGTAAAGTTTCATATACAGGAGTAATTATTATTTAAATACCTAATTAGAGAAACCTGATTAAAGTTTAAAATAATAATCAACGAGATGGAGAAGTATATAATTAGGTGCTAAAATAAGCAGATGAAAAATTAAGTGCTACAGGAATTCATATACATGAGTGCCAAAGATATTGAGATATTTTAAAAACAAATTGGGCTTGAGCTAAAGAGCTGAGAGTTTAAGGGGCAAGCGGCATGAAAAGCATAAGATAAGACAAAGTTGGAAGAGCACAGTTTTGAGGCACAGAGCAGTATTAAGTATTCATAGAAGACATAGGTGAATAGTTGAGGGGAAAAGAGTAGTTAGAAAGCATGTTATAAGCAGGATGGGAGATTTGAGTTCTGTCTTTCAAGATAGCTGAGGGGTTTTGAGGAGAAGAATGACCTAGAATTGGTACTTTAAAGATACTAATACAGCTACTGAGTGAAAAATGGGTTGAAACAGAGATAAATTGTTGTTTTTAAAAATAATAATTTCAAATAAGAAGCTATTGCTGAAATCATCCAATGCTCTCATCTGACTCAACCAGCCGAACATCTACAGCTCTGGCTGTGCACGTTCAGCTTTTGTGTCATCATCAGTCAAGCGCAGGGCTCGCCTGGTGGTTCAGATGGTAAAGAATCTGCCTGTAATGCAGGAGACTCCAGTTTGATCACTGGGTTGGGCAGATCTCCTTGAGAAGGGAATGGCTACTCTTGCCTGGAGAATTCCATAGACAGGGGAGCCTGGCTCGCTACAGTCCTTGGGGTCACAAAGAGTTGGGCATGACTGAGCAACTAATACTTCCCCTTTCAGTCAGAGCATACACGGATGTTTCCTGCATCTATCTACATGAAATGTCTCTAGTACAGACAGTTGTTTTTTTTGAAGTGTGGATTCTGACCACCCTCTAACTCTTGGGTCTATATTGTGGCTAATTCTGTCTACTGCTTGACTATTAAAATGTAAATTAAAAAAAACTCATCTGTGTTTATTAAGTTAGTTTATTAAAAAGAACTCATGGGGATCTATCTGCAATGAAATTAACACACTTATCTTTAATAAGAATATTTTCTAAAATCTTTAGACTTACCATTACTTTTGTAGACTTAAAAAGAAATATTCACAGCCTAAAAGTGACCTTTTCGATTAGATTTTCAATTACTTCATGCTCATGAAACTGTAAATGATTTAAAAGTGGGGAAGTGAGAAATATTTGTGATGTGACCATGAGGAAGGTCAAAATATTCTCTGTTCTATCCAAGCAACTTGTAAACTAGGTCAGTACAGTCCTTGGCTCAATTATTTCTTTCTTTATACTCAACTTTGACTCCAGATAACTTGAGTTAGCCTATATAAAATACAGGAAGATTACTCAAATGCTCAAAGTAGAAGGAGAAAGAAAAAAATAAAACATAATCCTAGGAAACATAAAGTCAAGTCAGTAAAAGCCTTGTTTTAAAAAGATCTATAAAATTAACTTGATTATGGTAGTCTTTTCATAGTGTATACATTTATCAAATCATCTTATTGTACAGTAAAAACATACAATTTCATTTGTCAATTATACCCCAGTGAGACTGGAAAAATAAATAACTAAAGCCACAATACTTCTATATATATATACCAAAATAGATGGATGAAAGATCTAAATAGGTATTTCTTCCAAGAAGATGTATGAATACCAATAGCACATGTTAAGCATAATTACTTATCATGGGAATGCAAATCAAAAGCACAAGGAGACACCACTTCACAACTATTAGGATGGTAAGTAATCAAAGAGAATAATAACAAACATTAGTGAGGAGGTGAAGAAATTTAAACCTTCGCACACTGATGGTGAGAATATGAAATTTGAAAAATATTTTGGAGAACAGTCTGGCATTTCCTTAAAATGTTACCAAAGAGTTACCAAATTATCCAGCAATTCCAAAAAGACATTTGGAGAGTAAGGTGAAAATTATGATTAACTTGCCCTTTTTTCTGGAGAAATGACAGGATCAGGCCTTCATAGAGTATTTGCTTCTCTCTCCACACTCAAAAGGGCTTTCCTTGTAGCTCATTTGGTAAAGAATCTGCCTGCAATGCAGGAGACCTGGGTTTGATCCCTGGGTTGGGGAGATGCCCTGGAGAAGGAAATGGCAACCCACTCCAGTATTCTTGCCTGGAGAATCCCATGGACAGAGGAGCCTGGTGGGCTATATAGTCCATGGGTTCACAAGAGTCAACTTAGCAACTAAACCACCACCACCACCACCACCACCACTCTAAATATCTTCCTCAATTCCTGGAAGTATTATAGAGATCTCTACAGGAAATGTTCAATAATTCCACTAGAGTTCTGTTTTCTCCTCTCTTTGAGATTAAGACATATACATCCATTTAATATAAAGGAGTGAAACTTTACAGATTTTCTCAAAAGATATATAACATAAACAAACCACCATTTGGCTACCATAGCTATTGGAAATGAATTGCTAAATGAAGAGAAAAAAATGTAGGCTAAATAAGGACCTGGTAGTATAGTTTCTGTTTCAAGAGACAAAAATTGTAAGCATGTTAACAAAGCTAATAACTTTGTTATTAATAAAACAGAATAACTTAGCATTCAAGGCAAGAGACAAAAATAAAGGAATTATAATTTATAAAGAACTGAACCAAAATCTCTTGCTGAATTTAGAACTTACAGCATTTCGGGCATTTTATATTAATCCCTTGTTTACCATATGGTCTATATATAAGCAAGTCTATGATTGGTATTTTTTTTAATTTTTTTATAGCTGATCTACAATATTGTGTTAGTTTCAGGTATACAGCAAAGTGAATCAATTATGCATATATCCAATTCTTTTTAGATTCTTTCATTATTAAATGAAAGATACTATTTAGGAACTCTATTTCCTTCTAGTAAGATAAACTGTGCCTATTTTGAAGAAGGACATTTTAGTACATTTACCATTTTGTTAACTTTAACAAAATGATGTGTTAATGTCGCATTCCTAGACCTCCAGGCCTAGGATACACCTTTCTGGGTCTTGCCTTTGCTTCTAGATCAAAGTCATTGACAAGTTCTACATACATTCTTTACTTAAGTTCCATCTTCCCTGCACTGCAATATGGCATTGGCATAAAAATAGACACCTAGAACAATGGAACAAAACAGAGAGCCCAAATATAAACCCATGCATACATGGTCAATTAATTTATGACAAGGGAGCCAAGAATATACAATGGGGAAAGGTCAGTCTTTTCAATAAATGGTGTCAGGAATACTGGACAGTTCAGTTCAGTCGCTCAGTCATGTCTGACTCTTTGCAACCCCGTGGGCTGCAGCACGCCAGGCCTCCCTGTCAATCACCACCTCCCGGAGTTGACTCAGACTCATGCTCATTGAGTCAGTGATCCCATCCAACCATCTTATCCTCTGTCGTCCCCTTCTCCTCCTGTCTTCAATCCTTCCCAGCATCAGGGTCTTTTCAAATGAGTCAGTTCTTCCCATCAGGTGGCCAAATTGTTAGAGTTTCAGCTTCAGCATCAGTCCTTCCAATGAACACTCAGGACTGATCTCCTTTAGGACGGACTGGTTGGATCTCCTTGCAGTCCAAGGGACAATTAAGAGACTTCTCCAACACCACAGTTCAAAAGCATCAATTCTTTGGTGCTCAGCTTTCTTTGTATCCAACATCCACTGGATCACTGAAAAGGCAAGAGAATTCCAGACAAACATCTACTTCTGCTTTATTGACTATGCCAAAGGCTTTGACTGTGTGGATCACAACAAACTGTGGAAAAGTCAAGAGATGGGAATACCAGACCACCTGACCTGCCTCTTCAGAAATCTGTATGCAGGTCGGGAAGCAACAGTTAGAACTGGATATGGAACAACAGACTGCTTCCAAATCGGAAGAGTACGTCAAGGCTGTATATTGTCACCCTGCTTATTTAACTTATACGCAGAGTACATTATGAGCAATGCTGGGATGGATGAAGCACAAACTGAAATCAAGATTTCTGGGAGAAACACTAATAACCTCAGATATGCAGATGACACCACCCATATGGCAGAAAGCCAAGAAGAACTAAAGAGCCTCTTGAAGAAAGTGAAAGAGAAGAGTGAAAACCTGGCTTAAAACTCAGCATTCGGAAAACTAAGATCATGGCATCTGGTCTCATCACTTCATGGCAAATAGATTGGGAAACAATGGAAACAGTGAGAGACTAATTTTTTGGGCTCCAGAATCACTGCAGATGGTAACTGCAGCCATGAAATTAAAAGACGCTTGCTCCTTGGAAGAAAAGTTATGACCAACCTAGACAGCTTATTAAAAAGCAGAGACATTACTTTGCCAACAAAGGTCCGTCTAGTCAAGGCTATGGTTTTTCCAGTGGTCATGTATGGATGTGGGAGTTGGAATACGGGACAGTCACATGCACAATGAAACTGGACTCCACCTGGGCTACTCAAAATAGATTAAAGACTTGACCATAAAACCTGAATCCATAAAATTCTTAGAAGAAAAGTGGTAAGCTTTTCGACATTGGTCAAGGCAATGATTTTTTTAGATTCATAAAAATCGAAAGCAACAAAAGCAAAACTAAACAAGTAGAACTATCTCTCAAAGTAAAAAGCTTCTTTCTATACAGCAAAGAAAACTGTCAACACAATGCAAAAGCAGCCTATGGAATGGAAGAAAATATATCCAAAACATTAATCTGATAATGAATTAACATCCAAAAAAAATCTGTAAAGAGCTCATGTAACTCAATAGCAAAAAGCAAGCAATCCAGTTTAAAAATGGGCAGAGGGTCTAGTTAGACATTTTTCCAAAGAAGACAAACACATAGCCTACAATTACGTGAAAAGGTGACCAACATTACTAATCATCTATAAAATGCAAATTAAAGTGATATTTCACTTTCACTTTGGTTTCTAACTCTTGTTAGAATGGATATTATCAGAAGACAAGAAACTATAACTATTGGCTGGGAATCCTAGTGCCCTGTTGGTGAGAATGTAAATTGGTGCAGCCACTGGAATGTAAATTGGTGCAGCCACTGGAAAACAGAATGGTTGTTCCTCAAAAAATTAAATCTAGATCCAGCAATTGCCTAAGATCCAGCAATTCTTCTGAGTTTCTATTTGAAGGAAACAAAAACAAGAACTCAAATATCTGCAGCCCCATGTTAATTGCAACAGTACTTACAATAACCAAGGCATGCAAATAACCTAAGTGTCTGTTGATGGATGAAAATGTGGTATATACACACACAATGGAATATTATTCAGCCATAAAAAGAATGAAAGCTTGCCATTTGTAAGAGTATGAATGAATCCCAAAGGCGTTATACTACTGAAGTAAGTCAGAGAAGAAAAATATTGTATAATTTCACTTAAATGTGAATCAAAAAAAGAAAAAAAAATGACCACAGAATTAAAAATGCAAAGAACAGTTTGGTGATTACCAGAGGTGGGGGTGGGAATGGGGTAAAATAAGCAAAGGTGGTCAAAAAGTACAAACTTTCAGTTATAAATAAGTTTTGAGATACACTGTACAGCAGGGTGACTGTAGGTAATATTACTGAATTGCATAGGTGAAAGTTGCTAAAAGAATAAATCTTAAAAATCCTTATTATCACGAGAGAAGAAAGTATTCCCGTGTGTGGTGAAGGATGGTAACTAGACACACTGTGGTGATCATTTTGCTAATTATTATACAAATATATATATCAAATCATTTATGTAGTATAACTAAAACTAGCACAATGTTGTACATAATTATATCTCAGTTTTTTAAAATGCACTATCTTTAGCTCTTATATTTCTTACTCTCTAGCAGTTCACAGTCTGGTGTTTCATATTCTCATGGATGAATTCTCTTTGTAGTTCCTGTGGATCACAGCACAGGTAAATTACAGAACAGTGTTTAATCAGCAGATAGATTATGCAGTTCAGTGCATCCTTCATTGCCAAGAATAGACGCTTTGGTGTAGCACACAGGGAGATCAACACGATGGTATCATGAGATACTAGCCCCCCCATAAGAAGAAAAAAGTAGTCTGGCTCTTAATTTGTTCAAGCTAATGATAACTCCCAATTTTAGGGAGACCAGAAAACAAATAATGACAGAATATGGCAACATTAAACCTGTCTAGCATTACTATAATTTGCAAAAATGCCAAATTATAAGCTTATACTTTATAGACCTTTTGATGAAGAATATTTACACTGTGAAAAAAGAAACAAAGCAATTTCTACATGGTTTCTACTGCCTGTTCCTGTGTTTAAACTGAGATACTTCCTGCACTATCCACACGATTTTTTACCAGCCCCCACTGCTGCTTAGAACTATTAGAGGAGCTTATCATATGATCAGAAAATTGAGTCAGTTCTTTAGAAATCAAACTTATTTCCTAGAAAAATAATATTATGCTTATAGCCTATCTGACGGAGAAGGCAATGGCACCCCACTCCAGTACTCTTGCCTGGAAAATCCCATGGATGGAGGAGCCTGGTAGACTGCAGTCCATGGGGTCGCTGAGGGTCGGACATGACTGAGCGACTTCACTTTCACTTTTCACTTTCATGCATTGGAGAAGGAAATGGCAACCCACTCCAGTGTTCTTGCCTGGAGAATCCCAGGGATGGGGGAGCCTGGTGGGCTGCCGTCTATGGGGTCGCACAGAGTCGGACGCAACCTAAGAGGCTTAGCAGCAGCAGCAGCCTATCTGACTCACACTTTGCTCAAATATAGCAGTAATAACACTGTTGATTCCAGCATTGTACTCCAAGCCCTCTCAGGGGATATGCAAAATGAATTCTAACTTGTGATGACAGGAACCAGATCCCACTGCTGTAACTCTTTTGAACTTTTGTTCAATCACAGAATGATTATTAGGATCCGGATAAAGAGTTCAGGGGCTTCCCTTGTGGCTCAGATGGTAAAGAATCTGCCTGCAATGCAGGAGACCTGGGTTCTATCCCTGGGTTGGGAAGATCCCCTGGAGGCAACCCACTGCGGTATTCTTGCCTGGAGAATCTCCATGGACAGAGGAGCCTGGCAAGCTACAGTCCATAGGGTTGCAAAGAGTCAGACACCACTGAGCGACTAAGCACAGAACAGCAAAGAGTTCCAGACATCTGAGGCTTGGGTGAAGGACAGTGGAGAGTGAGAATAGTCCTCTGAGGTCCTTCCTTCCACATCAGCTTCTAAGCACATTTCTCATAAGGCCCTCTAAGGACATTTCTGAGAATGGCCCACTGATTCTCCGTTCTGCTACGCTGACCTGTCCCTCTTTCCCATAGTTTGTCTCCTTCCCCAGGCCACTGCCCTGCAAAACCGAAGTTATTCTCTAGTCTCCACATCTGTAGACATTGTTCTTTGGAGCAGAGGTTTTCATTTAAAAAAAAAAACCTAAGACCCACAGTAATAGAAGCATTTTACATCATAATTAAATAGATATATTCTTATGGCTCAGCTGGTAAAGAATCCGCCTTCAATGTGGGTGACTGGGGTTCAATCCCTGGGTTGGGAAGATCCCTGGAGAAGAGAAAGGCTACCTGCTCCAGTAATCTGGCCTGGAGAATTCCATGGGCTGTATAGTCCATGGGGTAGCAAAGAGTCAGACACGACTGAGTGACTTTCACTCTCACTACATGTATACATAACTGAAAAAAAAAGTTCTATGGACAAAACTCAACATACTATGTGATACGCTCAATGAGAATTTCTGTTCCATTCTAGTGTATTAAAAACATGTTTGTGAAACGAATCGCCAGTCCAGGTTCGATGCATGATACAGGATGCTTGGGGCTGGTGCACTGGAATGACCCACAGGGATGGTATGGGGAGGGTAGTGGGAAGGGGGTTCAGGATGGGGAACACATGTACACCCGTGGTGGATTCATGTTGATGTATGGCAAAACCAATACATTATTGTAAAGTATTTAGCCTCCCATTAAAATAAATAAACATATGTATTAAAAAAATGTTAGTCAATGCTCACTAACTGATTTCATGACTGACTTATAGGTTACATCCCGTTGTTTGAAGAACTCATTTTAAGGTTAGTGGCAGATTCATGTTGATGTATGGCAAAACCAATACAGTACTGTAAAGTAAAATAAAAATAAATAAAAATATATTTTAATAATAATTTTTTTTAAAGTTTAAACTAACAAGGGAAAATTCACAAAATTTCTAAAATGTGACTCTGCTGGTTTGACTCTCTAGGTGTTGAAGCTCATTCCTACTTTTGGAAAATTCTCCACCTCTTGATACCTGAGGAGGCAGGGCTTTCTCCTACTGTAAAATAATCCCTTTTCCCTACCCAAACACCCTCTTTCTCTGCCCGCTGGAAATGAGGGATAAGTACAACCTTCCTCCTTGGTCTGGAGCATGAGGTCATCGGGCAGCCTGAATTATTCTTGGCCACAGACACCATGGTACGACAGTGTACATTATCCAGTGCCGGGTAGACCTGTACACGAGATGCTGCCTCCAGTATCTGTCGGGAAGAACAGCAGTGTCTGCATCCACAGGGTGTTTGGTGGTGTGTTTTAGCCGCAGTCATGCCCAGGCTCCTTCAGTTTTTGCCTTGCCTATGTCTTGTTCTCTGCTGTACTGACAATTCTTCTCCTGTTTAAATCGGCATAGTGTAAGTTGATTTCTCTTGTTTGCAATCAGTTGCAATAATTTCCCTAAGGTTTAATTACATTGGGGATTTTAGCTCTACTTTATGCAAAAAAAATATTCTGTCTTGGCAATTCTCAGCAAAATGTGCATTAGAGAAGTCCAGGAAAGATAAGGTTGGGGAATTCTGAGATGAAAGTTTAACTGGGAGATTGAGAATGTGGCTTGCTGATGAGGCATTATGTTGAGGAAGAATGCATCTTGGAGTTTTCCACCTTTCCTTTCCAATTAGCTTGCTCATTATTTTCCTTCTTATTGACAAAAACTATGGGGTTACTAAAAGATCAAGATTCAAAGTCATAGGCAAAGAAAAGAAAGGAACCCTAGTTGCAGCATTGGGGAATAAAAGCAAGCCATCGTGGTGACTTCCAGAGATAGACTTTCACATGCAAGAGGCCAGTCCCGGGTATGTAAGAGTAGAGAACTATGCTGCTGCTGCTGCTAAGTCGCTTTAGTAACGTGTCCAACTCTGTGCGACCCCATAGACGGCAGCCCACCAGGCTCCCCCGTCCCTGGGATTCTCCAGGCAAGGAAGCTAAAATACATATCTACTATCCATGAGCATTCATCTGAGTAAAAACTAATAATGATTCTTATTAAATAATATAAATACTAAAATAATTAAAATTATTTTATTTTATTGACAGGCTGTGATATCCAGTTTAGTGCTTCCTGATCAAGAGCCAGATTAACAGTATAAATTCTCTGGTTGGTTCATCCGGATGGTGCTCAATTTCTGTACAGTTTCTAGTCAATAGGACTGAAACAAGGAGTACCCACGTATTACAAAGATGCAGGTTGGTTGGGGCAAACACTCATTAAATTCCAGTGCTCCTCTTATTTGAAACATTATGTTGTCGCACTTTGGCCATGCTTACCGCACAAGAGATTTCAGACTAAATGTTTTGTGTACAACTCTAGTACAGATATGTTGAAAACTTTAATTCACACCTCAGATATCACCAGACTACCAAATCTGCACTGGATTGACAGATGTGTAAATGTGATGACTCTTTATGCCTCCTCCTAAGATGAGTGAGCGCAAATACATTTTTGTGAGCAAGTAAGTGCTTATGAAATATCTAGGGAAACAAACTTGAAATACCAATAGATTCACAAAAACAACAACAAAAAAGGATGACGTAAAAAACAATTTCATTTAAACTTAGGCTAATTTATCTTTGGTAGTGAACATATAGGTATAATTAATATAAATATTCTTTTAATGTCTAAATATCAATTTTAATATTAAAAATTTGGAAAGCTAATTTTACTGGCATTGATGTCACGAATTTTCATTAAAAATATAGACTTAGATGTATTTTATTTATTTTCTTAGAAATTTTTCTTTTCTGAGGACTTTTCTTCACCTGCATTGTGATAATGAGTTATAGATATAAGGCAGATATTTTGTTCATATAGACTTTTGTGCAGTAGAGATTTTTGAACAGGATGAATAAATGATCAAAGGGTATTACCTGTCATTTCAGACTTGAGTATAATTAAAGCTGTGCTGCGTGCACTTGATGCAGTTCTGAGATGTGAAGAAAGAGATCTTTAGGGGCATCATCTAGTTTATCCAATAAAGTATTAATGTGTTGGAAAAATAATTCTTGCTAAAGGTAGCTTCCAGAAACTGACAAATAAATGTATCTTCACAAATAGTTACATAATCAAAATGAGAAGGAAAGTACCTAATACATTTTAAGTAAGAACAAATAGTTTTACAGTTTTAGTCTTTGATCCAACCGATAAAAAATAATTAAGGGTTTATCAAAACTATATGACTATTTAAAAATAATGTTTTTGAGTGTTGCCTTCATTAGGAATGAGAAGTTCAGGATCTAAACCTATTTAGAGTCAATAAAAATGAAAATAAATTCTGTTTCTAGAAGAGTTTAAATTAACTTTGGAAGTTATTTATGGAGATTAATTACCTGTGTGTCTGTGGCTAAACAGCTTCTCTGGGTTTACTTTTCCTCTGCTGTGAATCCTGAGCTAGATGGTATGTACTAATACCTGATAAGATTAAATAATCATCTGGTAATGCAAAGAGAGCAAGAATGGATCATATCTACTAGAAACTTACTATCTGCAAAACAATGCTGTTCTTTATCTCATTTATTGTCCATAGTAGTCATGATGGTAAGTGGCTAATATAAAACACAAAGAGACTAAGTAGCCTGGCTGTGTAACAGGAAGACCCAGGTGACACCCAGGTGGTCTGCCTGTGACTAGAGTACCCCTGCTCTGATATGAGAAACCTCAGAAAAGCTCATTTCAAGTCTTACTTCCTTTAGAAAGATTTCTCTGGCTCTCCCAAGCAGTTCAAGAAATGTTTCCTTTTGCCCCATCAATATACCATATTAATATACTTTATACTTTATATTTATTATACTTTATTGGGCTTCCCTGGTGGCTCAGATGAAAAAGAATCTACCTGCAATGCAGGAGACCCAGGTTTGATCCCTGGCTGGGTTGGGAAGATCTCTTTCCTCAGATAGGGGGCTGTGATATTTCATGTTGTATCCCCAGAATATATAAAAATATACTATACAGTAGGTACTAAATGTATATCTATTAAATAAGTAAATGGAATATTTAACATATTTCTATGGAAATAAAAGCTAATAGGCTGATAATCGTGCCAAGTGCATGCTAAGTCACTTCAGCCGTGTCCGACTCTGACCATCAGTTTAAATAAAATAAGACTATTATACTCTCAGTGGGAATGTAAACTGGTACAGCTGGTATGGAAAACGGTACGGAGATTTCTCAGGAAACTAAAAATTGAGCTACTGTATGATCCAGCAATCCCACTGCTGGGCATATATATCCAGAAAAAACCATAACACGCAAAGATTCAGGCACTACAGTCTTCGTAGCAGCACTGTTCACAATAACCAAACCATGGAAACGAACTAAATGTCCATCAACAGAAGAACAGATGAAGATGCGGTACATATATACAATGGAGTATCACTCATCCGTATAAAAGAATGAAATAATACCATTGGCAGCAATATGGATAAACTTAGAGACTGTCATACTGAGTAAAGTCAGTCAGATGGACAAAGATAAATATCATATGATCTTACCATGTGGAATCTAAAAATATGAAACAGTTGAACTTATTTACAAAACAGAAATAGAATCACAGACTAAGAAGAAAAACTTATCATTACCAAAAAGGAAAGGATGGGGAAAGGTTAAATTATAACTTTGGGATTAATATATACACACTACTATATAAACCAGGTAGTCAACAAAGACCTGCTATATAGCACAGGGAACTCAATATTCTATAACCTATTAACACATCCACCAATATCTAATTTACTAAAAGATAATTTGCTGAACTATTGAGAATTTCTTTAATGTTTCAAAGTTTCTGTTTGGCTTATTGCATCTCTGTCTATTACTACCAATATCTCAGGCTTGCCCTTGTACCTTCCAGAGGCCATCAGACAAATACTAGAATGTGTGTAAGACAATTTATTCCAGCCCTGTTTGCTACTTGAGGCAGGGAAGGGGCAGACCCTAGTGCAGGAGCTGGGTGGCATTAAGCTGCAAACAGAATTTAAGGCTTAATATACCTTCAATATGAAAGAGGAGGGTTAGCCAGGGTCAAATGTAGATGGTGGAGCAGAAGAATGGGTAGGAAGCAGGGACACTGGCAGCAAGATGGAAACTTTCCAAATAGTCGAAGACTTTTCTTTCCAGGCACAGCGCTTGCTGTATTTCCTTGCAGTGGATTGGGAGAAGGGTGGAGTAAATGTACAGATTACTGGAGATTAAACTCTGGGAGATAGTGAAGGACCGGGAAGCCTGGCATGCCACAGTCCATGGGATCACAAAGAATCGTACATAACAGAACATCAACAATGGAGTTAGACTGAGGAAGGGATTAACAAATATGAATGAAGTGGTTTTTTTTTTTTTCTTAAAGCATCTTCAGTTCAGTTCAGTCGCTCAGCCATGTCCAACTCTTTGTGACCCCAGGGTGCAGCATGCCAGGCTTCCCTGTCCATCACCAACTCCCGGAGCTTGCTCAAACTCATGTCCATCGAGTCGGTGATGCCATCCAGCCATCTCATCCTCTGTCGTCCCCTTCTCTTCCTGCCTTCAATCTTTCCCAGGATCAGGGTCTTTTCCAATAAATCAGTTCTTTGCATCAGGTGGCCAAAGGATTGGAGTTTCAGCTTCAGCATCAGTCCTTCCAATGAATATTCAGGACTGATCTCCTTTAGGATGTACTGGTTGGATCTCCTTGCAGTCCAAGGGACTCTCAAGAGTCTTCTCCAACACCACAGTTCAAAAGCATCAATTCTTCTGCGCTCAGCTTTCTTCACAGTCCAACTCTCACATCCATACATGACTACTGGAATAAACCATAGCTTTAACTAGACAGAACTTTGTTGGCAAAGTAATATCTCTGCTTTTTAATATGCTATCTAGGTTGGTCATAGCTTTTCTTCCAAGGAGCAAGCATCTTTTAATTTCATGGTTGCAGTCACCATCTGCAGTGATTCTGGAGCCTAAAAAAATAAAGTCCGTCATGGTTCCCATGTTTCCCCATCTATTTGCATAAAGTGATGGGACCGGATGCCATGATCTTAGTTTTCTGAATGTTGAGCTTTAAGTCAACTTTTTCACTCTCCTCTTTCACTTTCATCAAGAGGCTTTTTAGTTCCTTTTCACTTTCTGCCATAAGGGTGGTGTCATCTGTGTCTCTGAGGTTATTGATGTTTCTCCCAGCAGTCTTGATTCCAGCTTGTGCTTCATCCAGCCCAGCATTTCGCATGATGTCCTCTGCATATAAGTTAAATAAGCAGGGTGACAACATACAGCCTTGATGTACTCCTTTCCCTATTTTGAACCAGGCTGTTGTTCTATATTCAGTTCTAACTGTTGCTTCTTGACCTGCATACAGATTTCTCAAGAGGCAGGTCAGGTAGTCTGGTATTCCCATCTCTTTAAGAATTTTCCACAGTTTGTTGTGATCTACACAGTCAAAGGCTTTGGTGTAATAAATAAAGCAGAAGTAGATGTTTTTCTGGAACTCTCTTGCTTTTTTGATGATCCAACGGATATTGGCAGTTTGATCTCTGGTTCCTCTGCCTTTTCTAAATCCAGCTTGAACATCTTGAAGTTCATGGTTCACGTACTGTTGAAGGCTGGCTTGGAGAATTGTGAGCATTACTTTGCTAGCATGTGGCTTCCCTGGTGGCTCAGAGGTTAAAGTGTCTGCCTGCAATGCAGGAGACTGGGGTTCGATCCCTGGGTCAGGAAGATCCCCTGGAGAAGGAAATGGCAATCCACTCCAGTATTCTTGCCTGGAGAATCCCATGGACTGAGGAGCCTGGTGGGCTGCAGCCCACGGGGTCACAAAGAGTCAGACACGACTGAGTGGCTTTACATTTTTACTTACTTGCTAGCGTGTGAGATGAATGCAATTGTGTGGTAGTTTGAACATTTTTTGGTATTGCTCTTCTTTGGGATTGGAATGAAAACTGACCTTTTCCAAATGCTTGTTCAATAGATTAAAAGTAGAGATTCATCAATAATAGAAATGCATATACAGAGGTATCTACTGCTAAGGCAGTCACAGTAATATGTGGGTTCTTTTGTTTGTTTTAACATCTCAGCAAGGCAAATAATTCAGAATTAGTTTATGTGTCTATATGCAAAGTAATATATGTATGTATACATGTATATGTATGTACAGATGTATATTGTTTCACTGTAATATCCAATAATAAGAAATCTTATTATTATTAGTCAAATTTAAATGTTTTTAGGTGACTCAGTGAATTTCTTAAGAACATCTTGTTTGTTTAAACAACTTTGTAAAATATGCTAATATAGAAAAGGTAAAAATTCAAAATGTACAACTTAATAAGTCATGATATATGTTTATGCCTGTGACATCATCACCAGTCAAGATAATGGAAATATCTATGAACCTGCAAAGTGTCTTCCTTTGAAATCCCTCCTTCCTGCCACTCCCCACCACCCCTGCCCGACTCCTGTCCCCAAGGACCTCCTGACAATGCTTTCTCTCATTATACGTTAGTTTGCATTTTCTAGAACTCTATAGAAGGAATCATATAGTGTGCACTTTTGGTTTGGTCTGGCTTCTTTCATTCAGGATAATTTATTTTGTATTAAGCTATTTTGCTCTAAGTGGAAATGACTTATTTCTTTACATTGATAAATAGTATTGCCTTGAATGAACATGTCACAACTTGTTTATCCATCTACCTTTTAAAGAAAATTTGAGTTTTTTCCCCAGTTTTTGGGCATTACAAGTAAAGCTGCTATGAACATTACTGTATAAATATTTGTCTAGACATATTCTTTCTGTTTTCATAAATAAATAGCTGGGGGTATAATGGCTGAGTCATAGGATGAGTATCTATCTAACTTTAGAAGAAACTCCCAAACTGTTTTTCACAGGGCTTGGACAGCTTTTATTCTCATTGACAGTGAATGAGAATTTCAGTTGCTCCACAGCCTAAAAAACACTTAGCAAGCTAAAACATTTTCATTTTAGACATTCTAATATCCATGCAGTGATACCTCCTTGTGATTTTAAGTTTATATCCCTAGTGAGTAATAATGCTCTACTAATCAAATGCTAATTTGACATCCTACAACTTCCTTGGTGAAGTGTCTATCCAAATCATCTGTCTACTTTATATTGTGTTTTTTGTTGTGTTATTTCCTTGTAGAGTGTTGAGAGTTCTTTCCATAAATATTCTGGGTAAAGGGTCTTTATCAGCCTGTGATTTGTAAACATTTTCTCCTAGTTCCTCAGTTTGTGTACTCCCACTCTCATCCCAGTTTTCATGAGTGTCTTTCAAAGAATAGAAATTCTTCATTCTGATGAAGTCTTACTTATTTTTTCTTTTATGATTCATGCTTTTTATATCCTATTCTAGTTCTTTTGCCTAAGGTTTCATAATAATTTCTACTTGATGAATATGAATTTTAGGTTTTATGTTTTCATTTATGATCAATTTTGAGTTAATCATTTATAGAGTTTGGGTATGGATTAACTTCATTTTCTGATATGTATTTCAGCAACATTTGTTAAAAAGACTTCTTTCTGTACTAAATGTCTTCTGCAACCTTGTTGGAAACCAGTTGTCTATGAATGAATGGTTTTATTTTTATAATCTCTCTACTGTTCTGTATGTATCTGTACAGACTTTTTTCAATATTATCATTATTCTAGCTGTAATCTTAAAATATGATATCATTTGTCCTCAAATATTAATTTTCTATTTCAAAGTCATTTTGGCTTTTCTATATCTTTTTGCATTTCCATTTGAATTTTAGAATCAGTTTTTCAATTTCTACGAATAAATTCTGTGGAATATTTATTCAGAAAGCGTTGGGTTTTTAGATCAATTTAGAGAAACTTGATATCCATCTTAACATCATTGATCTTCCACACCAGTAACACAATATATATCTCCACTTATTCAGTCTCCTTTTAATATCTGTCAACAGCCATAGGACTGGAAAAGGTCAGTTTTCATTCCAATTCCAAAGAAAGGCAATGCCAAAGAATGCTCAAACTACCGCACAATTGCACTTATCTCACACGCTAGTAAAGTAATGCTCAAAATTCTCCAAGCCAGGCTTCAGAAATATGTGAACCGTGAACTTCCTGATGTTCAAGCTGGTTTTAGAAAAGGCAGAGGAACCAGAGATCAAATTGCCAACATCCGCTGGATCATCAAAAAAGCAAGAGAGTTCCAGAAAAACATCTACTTCTGCTTTCTTGACTATGCCAAAGCCTTTGACTGTGTGGATCACAATAAACTGTGGAAAATTCTGAAAGAGATGGGAATACCAGACCACCTAACCTGCCTCTTGAGAAATCTGTATGCAGGTCAGGAAGCAACAGTTAGAACAGGACATGGAACAACAGACTGGTTCCAAACAGGAAAAGGAGTATGTCAAGGCAGTATATTGTCACCCTGCTTATTTAACATATATGCAGAGTACATCATGAGAAGTGCTGGGCTGGAAGAAACACAAGCTGGAATCAAGATTGCCAGGAGAAATATCAATAACCTCAGATATGCAGATGACACCAGCCTTATGGCAGAAAGTGAAGAGGAACTATAAAGCCTCTTGACGAAAGTGAAAGAGGAGAGTGAAAAAGTTGGCCTAAAGCTCAACATTCAGAAAATGAAGATCATGGCATCCGGTCCCATCACTTCAAGGCAAATAGATGGGGAAACAGTGGAAACAGTGTCAGACTTTATTTTGGGGGGCTCCAAAATCACTGCAGATGGTGACTGCAGCCATGAAATTAAAAGACACTTACTCCTTGGAAGAAAAGTTATGACCAACCTAGATAGTATATTCAAAAGCAGAGACATTACTTTGCCGACTAAGGTCCATATAGTCAAGGCTATGGTTTTTCCAGTGGTTATGTATGGATGTGAGAGTTGGACTGTGAAGAAGGCACAGCACTGAAGAATTGATACTTTTGAACTGTGGTGTTGGAGAAGACTCTTGAGAGTCCCTTGGACTGCAAGGGGATCCAACCAGTCCATTCTGAAGGAGATCAGCCCTGGGATTTCTTTGGAAGAAATGATGCTGAAGCTGAAGCTCCAGTACTTTGGCCACCTCATGCAAAGAGTTGACTCATTGGAAAAGACTCTGATGCTGGGAGGGATTGGGGGCAGGAGGAGAAGGGGATGACAGAGGATGAGATGGCTGGATGGCATCACGGACTCGATGGACGTGAGTCTGAGTGAACTCCGGGAGATGGTGATGGACAGGGAGGCCTGACGTGCTGAGATTCATGGGGTCGCAAAGAGTCAGACATGACTGAGTGACTGAACTGAACTGAACATTATGTTGGAAGTTTTGTTGCACAGGTATGGCCAGGCTTTTGTCAGATTTATATAAGTAATTCATAATCTTGATATAGCTATATATAGTATTTATAAACTTTTTCAATATCTGATTGTTCATTGTTGGTACAAAGAAGTAATATTGATTTCTACTTGTTAATCTTGTGCCCTGGAACAGTTGCTAGAAAAGACAGAGGAACCAGAGATCAAACTGCCAACATCCGTTGGATCATCAAAAAAGCAAGAGAGTTCCAGAAAAACATTTACTTCTGCTTTATTTATTATGCCAAAGCCTTTGACTGTGTAGATCACAACAAACTGTGGAAAATTCTTAAAGAGATGGGAATACCAAATCACCTGACCTGCCTCTTGAGAAATCTGTATGCAAGTCAAGAAGCAACAGTTAGAACTGGATATAGAACAACAGCCTGGTTCGAAATAGGGAAAGGAGTATGTCAAGGCTGTATGTTGTCACCCTGCTTATTTAACTTATATGCAGAGGACATCATGCGAAATGCTGGGCTGGATGAAGCACAAGCTGGAATCAAGATTGCTGGGAGAAACATTAATAACCTCAGAGACGAAGATGACACCACCCTTATGGCAGAAAGTGAAGAGGAACTCAAGAGCCTCTTGATGAAAGTGAAAGAGGAGAGTGACAAAGTTGACTTAGAACTCAACTTTCAGAAAATAAGGTCGTAGCCTCTGGTTTCATTACTTCATGGCAAATAGATGGGAAACAATGAAAACAGTGAGACACTTTATTTTCTTGATCTCCAAAATCACTGCAGATGGTGACTGCAGCCATGAAATTAAAAGACACTTACTCCTTGGAAGAAAAGCTATGACCAACCTAGATAGCATATTCAAAAGCAGAGACATTACTTTGCCAACTAAGATCTGTCTAGTCAAGGCTATGGTTTTTCCAGTAGTCATGATATGGATGAGAGAGTTGGACTGTGAAGAAAGCTGAGCACCGAAGAATTGAAGCTTTTGAACTGTGGTGTTGGAGAAGACTCTTGCGAGTCCCTTGGACTGCAAAGAGATCCAACCAGTCCATCCTAAAAGAGATCAGTCTTGGATGTTCATTGGAAGGACTGATGCTAAAGCTGAAACTCCAGTACTTTGGCCACCTCATGCGAAGAGTTGACTCATTGGAAAAGACTCTGATGCTGGCAGGGACTGGGGGCAGGAGGAGAAGGGGACGACAGAGGATGAGATGGCTGGATGGCATCACCAACTCGATGGACATGAGTTTTGGTGAACTCTAGGAGTTGATGATGGACAGGGAGACCTGGCATGCTGTGATTCATGGGGGTGCAAAGAGCTGGACACGACTGAGCGACTGAACTGAATTGAACTGATGTTACCTCAAGGTATGCTTAACAGTCCCAGTATTTGTCAAAATTTTGTAGCCAAGGCTTTACATCCAATGTGACAGCAATTCCCTCATGCATATATCATTAATAATCTACTGTAACTACAAAAAAGAGAAATAATATTTTTGACACTGAATGGCCATGATATTCTTTAGACTCCAGAGAAAACTGATTAAAATAAAATCTTTTTTGAAATTGCAAAACCAGTTCTTCTTACACGTGCAGTTAGGAAGAGTTTAACTTGTTGAAATACATTTTTGGAGCTCCAATTCTGCCTGGGAAACAAAAACAGGCCTAAGAAAAAACCTAAAGTTAACTCTTATAAGTCCTTGGGATACACAGCCCACTCTATTTGGGACACCAGCCATAAACAAATTGGTGGAACTCAGAAAAAAAAAAAATATATATATATATATCAAAAAGATATTTTAAATTTCAAGCAGAAAACTATGTCTGTCTGTCTATCTAACTATGTCTCAATGTATGTCTTTCTTTTTGGATAATATGAAGTTAATGAGCTCTATTTAAATTCAAGTTTATATGAACTAAAAAATATTCAATATTAAATATAATGTTTTTCACATGTAAATATAATTTAAATAGATAATTTAAATATAATTGTTTGCTAATCTAATTAAGACATGTCTTAAGTCATCAACATTGTATAATACTTTTATTATGCCTAGATTTAAGGTAAAACTAAATTTGTCAAGAAAAAGATAACTCTTTATATAAATATATAAATAAGATGAAAACTTTTAGATAAACTCTATTAAAAATAATTATATTTTAGAAATGATAAACTAAATGATAAAAGTTTATTAAATAGCTAGGTCATTTTCAAATAAAGTAAGATTTTAAACATTAATTACTGAACACTATCTTCCTCTTACAAAAAGTTTTTCTTACAGAAAAACTAAAGAGCTTTTAGACTATTAATAAATATATAAATATATATTATACATTATATAATATAATAAATATATTCACCAATCTATAAAATGCTAACATATAAGACACTTCATAGTTGCTAAAGAAAAGTAAGACATATGATTTTAATAAAAAATATAAGAAATGGCAAATAAAATGATGAATACAAAAATATAAAAAAGGTTTAAGACAAATGAAAGAGAATTTTATGGCACATGGATGTAACTCATTGCCCTGAACTTTCTTCCTGTTCCTTCTTACATGTCTCGATAGATACAAATTCTTCTTTTATATGGGCCACACCTCTCTGAGGTGAAACTACAGAACATGTTATAACCCACCTGTTAGCTTACTTTGCAATAATGAGAACACCTAATTCTATAAAAACAGACAATGACCCTGCCTATATTTCTAAGCAGTTCAAACAATTTTTACATTCATTCTCTATTAAACAAATTACAGACATTGCTTATAATCCACAAACAAGACATAATTAAACAAACACACTACACCTTGAAATTACAAATAAAAAATTAAAAAAGGGGGAACGCTTCCTTATCCAGAGCAGACTTTACTAGATTCCAATGCAATATATTCTTTAAGCCTGTAACTATTGTTAATATAGCTTTATTTGTTTTAAATTTTTTAAACCTACCACAAGGAGATATTTTGACAAAAGCAGAAAAACATTTTGAGACATTGAAGGACACCTCCCTTCCTCTGCCCATTTGGTATCAAGACGGGTTAACTAATCAATGGAAATCTAGGAAACTAATCTTACAGTGAAAGGGGTATGCTTCTATTTCTCCAGATGGATCCAATGAACTCACATGGCTTTCTCTTTGGAAGATTTGACCTAAGGGGGCCCCCAACATTCAAACTAGAGATGAAACAACAAAAACCCCGGGAGGAAGAAATTCCAGTACAAGCCATGGTGGCTTTAAAGATTTCCAAAAAATGCCACACTAGACGTCACAGACCTTATGATCTCCCTACTTGGAGAGAGATAAAAACCCTTATGAACCAAGCTGAAAATCTGATTCCTCAACAGGGAATGCCTCGGAATCCTGAAAATATTTTTGTCGGTATGCTTGCTTTGCTTGCTTTTTCTTCCCCCGCTCAGGCTGACTTGATTCATCACACTTTTTCAGCTTATATACCTAACCCCCCTTTTTATTGTAGGTAAACAACAGAATGGGAAAGACTAGAGATCTCTTCAAGAAAATTAGAGATACCAAGGGAACATTTCATGCAAAGATGGGCACAATAAAGGACAAAAATGATATGGACCTAACAGAAGCAGACGATATTAAGAAGAGGTGGCAAGAATACACAGAACTGTACAAAAAAGAGCTTCAAGACCCAGATAATCACAATGGTGTGATCACTCACCTAGAGCCAGAAATCCTGGAATGTGAAGTCAAGTGGGCCTTAGAAAGCATCATTATGAACAAAGCTAGTGGAGTTGATGGAATTCTAGTTGAGCTATTTCAAATCCTGAACGATGATGCTGTGAAAGTGCTGCACTCAATAGGCCAGCAAATTTGGAAAAGTCAGCAGTGGCCACAGGACTGGAAAAGGTCAGTTTTCATTCCAATCCCAAAGAAAGGCAATGCCAAAGAATGCTCAAACTACCGCACAATTGCACTCATCTCACACGCTAGTAAAGTAATGCTCAAAATTCTCCAAGCCAGGCTTCAGAAATATGTGAACCGTGAACTTCCTGATGTTCAAGCTGGTTTTAGAAAAGGCAGAGGAACCAGAGATCAAATTGCCAACATCCGCTGGATCATGGAGAAAGCAAGAGAGTTCCAGAAAAACATCTATTTCTGTTTTCTTGACTATGCCAAAGCCTCTGACTGTGGGGATCACAATAAACTGTGGAAAATTCTGAAAGAGATGGGAATACCAGACCACCTAACCTGCCTCTTGAGAAACCTGTATGCAGGTCAGGAAGCAAGTTAGAACCGGACATGGAACAACAGACTGGTTCCAAATAGGAAAAGGAGTATGTCAAGGCTGTATATTGTCACCCTGCTTATTTAACTTCTATGCAGAGTACATCATGAGAAACACTGGGCTGGAAGAAACACAAGCTGGAATCAAGATTGCCGGGAGAAATATCAATAACCTCAGATATGCAGATGACACCACCCTTATGGCAGAAAGTGAAGAGGAACTAAAAAGCCTCTTGATAAAAGTGAAAGAGGAGAGTGGAAAAGTTGGCTTAAAGCTCAACATTCAGAAAACGAAGATCATGGCATCTGGTCCCATCACTTCATGGCAAATAGATGGGGAAACAGTGGAAGCAGTGTCAGACTTTATTTTGGGGGGCTACAAAATTACTGCAGATGGTGATTGCAGCCATGAATCTAAAAGACGCTTCCTCCTTGGAAGGAAAGTTATGACCAACCTAGACAACATATTGAAAAGCAGAGACATTACTTTGCCAACAAAAGTCCATCTAGTCAAAGCTATGGTTTTTCCAGTGGTCATGTATGGATGTGAGAGTTGGACTGTGAAGAAAGCTGAGCGCCGAAGAATTGATGCTTTAGAACTGTAGTGTTGGAGAAGACTCTCAAGAGTCCCTTGGACTCCAAGGAGATCCAACCAGTTCATCCTAAAAGAGATCAGTCCAGGATGTTCATTGAAAGGACTGATGTTGAAGCTGAAACTCCAATACTTTGGCCACCTCATGCGAAGTGTTGACTCATTGGAAAAGACTCTGATGCTGGGAGGGATTGGGGGCAGGAGGAGAAGGGGACGACAGAGGATGAGATGGCTGGATGGCATCACCGACTCAATGGACATGAGTTTGAGTGAACTCTGGGAGTTTTGATGGACAGGGAGTCCTGACATGCTGAGATTCATGGGGTCGCAAAGAGTCAGACACGACTGAGCGGCTGAACTGAACTGAACTGATGAATGGACATATATAGGACCAATTGTATCCACTAACGACTCAACACATATGCCCCCTCTTTGGAGCCTGGAGGGGCCCTCTTATCCTGAGGAAGAAGGAAGACTAATTAACATTTCTCTAGGCTATGAAATCCTTCCTTTATGCATGGGCCCAACAAAATTATATTGTAATGTTAGTTGACAAACATGGGCTTTCGTCCTGCCTCCATAAAGGAACTTCCACACATTGCTTGGACTGTTTACTGCCCTGTCGTTTTATAAAAACCATGTCAATACTTCCAAAACTCTAAGAAAAGGACAAAAGTTAGAATGTAAGGGGTTTACTTATAAAGACTTTAAATATACTCCTATTTATTGAGATAGATGTCCAGCTAAATCAGGAAAATTAATGTTTGTGGCCAATGAACATCATTATTGATTGGGGACCCTATGGTATGTGGGTATCTAACTTCTCAGATGATATTAACAACACTATGTGTGACTATGCTACTCAAGTAGCATAGAAGTTTACTAACATTACAGTGGAGCATTACCCTGACAAAGGACTTCTTGGGGGGCTTGATGGTGGAATGCCTCCCCCCTCGTCATTGAATCATCCTCAATAAACAAATTGGGCCTAACAATGGGACATCTGGAACTTGCTGCAAGCACCGAAGAACTTGGGACTTGGACTGGATATCTCACAGGGACCAATTGTAGACATAGAAACTATTTCTTTCATTATAATCAATCATATTTCATACAACCTTGTGTTCCCCTTCCTTTTGTCCTAGCTATAGGAAGTTTACAATTCAATAAGATTTGACATTCTGTAACTTGTATAAGACAGTTAGAACTGGACATGGAACAACAGACTGGCTCCAAATAGGAAAAGGAGTACGTCAAGGCTGTATATTGTCACCCTGCTCATTTAACTTATATGCAGAGTACATCATGAGAAATGCTGGGCTGGAAGAAGCACAAGCTGGAATCAAGATTGCCAGGAGAAATATCAATAACCTCAGATATGCAGATGATACCACATTTATGGCAGAAAGTGAAGAGGAACTATAAAGCCTCTTGATGAAAGTGAAAGTGGAGAGTGAAAATGTTGGCTTAAAGCTCAACATTCAGAAACCTAACATCATGGCATCTGGTCCCATCACTTCATGGGAAATAGATCGGGAAACAGTGGAAACAGTGTCAGACTTTATTTTTGGGCTCCAAAATCACTGCAGATGGTGACTGCAGCCATGAAATTAAAAGACACTTACTCCTTGGAAGAAGTTATGACCAACCTGGGTAGCATATTCAAAAGCAGAGACATTACTTTGCCAACAAAGGTCTGTCTAGTCAAGGCTATGGTTTTTCCAGTGGTCATGTATGGATGTGAGAGTTGGACTGTGAAGAAAGCTGAGCGCCGAAGAAATGATGGTTTTGAACTGTGGTGTTGGAGAAGACTCTTGAGAGTCTGAACTGAACTTGTATAAATTGCAAATTATATACTTAACTCTTCTGTTTCCTTAAGAAATGATTCCCTTTTTGATTCTTCGATCTCGACATAATCCATGGTTACCAGTAAATCTCCAGCGGCCCTGGGAAGAAGGTCTCATGGTTAGACTTGCTTCCCGGTTAGTTACTAAATTGCTCCGGTGATCTAAACGATTCACTGGATGGCTGATTTTTTGGCATTTTTGGATTAATGACTATTTGCACCACTGCTGCCGTCACTGGCACTGCTTTACAAACCTCAATTCAAACAGATAATTTTATCCAAAATTGGACTTAAGAGGCTCATACTATGTGGGCCACTCAGGCTCAGATAGTTGAGGATATTCAAGATGAAATACAGGAACTAAAAACAGCCATCAGATGGATTGGAGATCAATTAATAGATGTACAAAATCAGATGATACTAAAATATGATTAAAATTCTACTCAATTTTGTGTTACTCCTGTTCAATTCAATAATAGTGCCTATAACTGGGAACAAATCAAATTTCATTTACTAAACATACATGATAATGCCTCTCTGAATGTATAATTATTACAAAAAGAAATCTTTGAAACCTTTTCTAAAAATCTGCCCTCTTCCACTAATTTGAAAACTTTAGCTGAACAACTAGCTTATCAATTATCTGGGCTAGACCCACACAGATGGTTTCAAAGCATTACTCACAGCATTGGGTCTAGAACTGAAATTTTGGTGATTGTGTTGACAATTATATTTGTCATTTACTGTTGTCTTCAAAAATTGTTAAATCTAAACAAACTCAAATGGTCAAACCCTTTTTACAAATATTATAAATAAATAAGGGGGAATTGTCAGGGAATGTTTAACAGGAGGATTCCTACATGCTGTTTCTTATAAACTCTCTGTTCCTTATCAGTTCCTATTCCAAGAACAAGTAGAGCTGTACACAGCTCTCAGGACTGAGATCATGAGAAATGGTATCTGCGTGGATTCCTTTCAGTAACTCCCTTCAGTGAATCTTTTCAGTGTCAGCAACCTTGTATGTATTGGACTATCCATATTGTGGCTATTGATAAAATTTCATCCTGTGTAATAGCTGAGTAATCATCTTACTAATGATATATAAGCCTGCATTTCTGCTAATAAAATACTTTTGCTCCATCAGAGCTTGGGTCCCCGTGTCTTTTTCTTTCTTTCTCTCTCTCTCTCTCCCTTCCTCCGTCTCTCTCTTTCACTTTCTTATCATTGACTCCAGACCACCAGGTTCCGGTCCATTAAAGGACCCCAACAAAATAGTTTTATGTAAAATAAAAGAAAAATTTATATTTGATAGGCATGAAACACTTTGTTAATAGCGTTATAAAACAGAACCAAAAGCTTTTCAATATATAACATGAACTAACTTGTATGTATGTGAACTAACTTGTATAATATGAAAATGTTATACATTGTCTCTGATATTTCCAGTTCAATGAAAGTCATTAGTAACTGCTTTTGCACTTCCTAAATACTTTCATACCTTGATGGTGAGCATGCCATGGAAATTGGCAATATCTGGAAAAATCACAGAAACGTTTACACTTTCACTCAGCAATCTCATTTCTAGGAAGCTATCCCAAAGTTACACTGGCAAAAGTATATACTATGTACACAGACTCATTAACTGTAACAATATTTGTAATGGCAAAAGATTAAAAAACAAGTCTATCAGTAGAGAGTGAGTTGAGCAGGTTATGATAATAGCACACAGTGGAGTACATGCAAGCACACAAAAGAATAAGGATTTCTAAATAATGATAGCTTATAACCACAGGGATTATTAGGTGAAGGAAGCAAAGTGGAGATAAGTGTATACAGTGTATACAGATACCTTTAATCATCAGTAGTGATGTGCTATTTCAGGGCAACTAGATATGTTTATCTTGATGAACTACAACATAAAGTATATAGCATCACCTAACATTGTCCCATCACTTCATGGGAAATAGATGGGGAAACAGTGGAAACAGTGTCAGACTTTATTTTTGGGGGCTCCAAAATCACTGCAGATGTTGACTGCAGCCATGAAATTAAAAGACGCTTACTCCTTGGAAGAAAAGTTATGACCAATCTAGATAGCATATTCAAAAGCAGAGACATTACTTTGCCAACAAAGGTCCGTCTAGTCAAGGCTATGGTTTTTCCTGTGGTCATGTATGGATGTGAGAGTTGGACTGTGAAGAAGGCTGAGCGCTGAAGAATTGATGCTTTTGAACTGTGGTGTTGGAGAAGACTCTTGAGAGTCCCTTGGACTGCAAGAAGATCCAACCAGTCCATCCTAAAGGAGATCAGTCCTGGGTGTTCTTTGGAAGGAATGATGCTAAAGCTGAAACTCCAGTACTTTGGCCACCTCACGTGAAGAGTTGACTCATTGGAAAAGACTCTGAGGCTGGGAGGGAAAGGGGGCAGGAGGAGAAGGGGACGACAGAGGATGAGATGGCTGGATGGCATCACCGACTCGATGGATGTGAGTCTGAGTGAACTCCGGGAGTTGTGATGGATGGGCAGGGCTGGCGTGCTGCGATTCATGGGGTCGCAAAGAGTCGGACATGACTGAGTGACTGAACTGAACTGAACATTGTTATGTCATAACATATTATGTTATGTTATAGGTGATGCTGTATAGGCAGTCTCAGCCAAAAATATTTAACCTGAATCCCATCAGGTCCTTAAATCTAGTTGTCAGCTTATTTTAAATACAGGGGACAAAGAACATGTTAAAGGAGATATGGGGAAGCATCATACCAGTGCAGAAGTTAGGACACTCTGCGAGACCACTGGCCTGTTGTCTTTAACCAGGAAATGTCCTGGGCAAAGATACAGAGGTTTATGATGAGGTCTATTCAGATTAAAAGAGAACTTGGAGCTTGAGTTGGTTCTAGTTTAGACCAACTAACTCTAAAAGACATTTTGGAAGGAATTAAATATGGACTAAGTATTAGATGGCACTAAAGAACTGTCATGTATGGATGTTAGAGTTGGACTGTGAAGAAGGCTGAGCACTGAAGAATTGATGCTTTTGAACTGTGGTGTTGGAGAAGACTCTTGAGAGTCCCTTGGACTGCAAGGAGATCCAACCAGTCCATTCTGAAGGAGATCAGTCCTGGATGTTCATTGGAAGGACTGATGCTAAAGCTGAAAATCCAGTCCTTTGGCCACTTCATGCAAAGAGTTGACTCATTGGAAAAGACTCTGATGCTGGGAGGAATTGGGGGCAGGAGGAGAAGGGGACAACAGAGGATGAGATGGCTAGATGGCATCACTGACTCGATGGACATGAGTTTGAGCGAACTCCGGGAGTTGGTGATGGACAGGGAGGCCTGGTGTGCTGCGATTCACAGGGTCGCAAAGAGTCGGACACGACTGAGCGACTGAACTGAACTGAACTGAAGGAATTGTTAATTTTATCTCATGTAATTATGGTACGGTAATTAGGTAGACAAACATCCTTTTATCAGATATGCAGGCGCCCAGAAGTATTTATGGTAGAAATAGTCTATGTCATCTGTAATTTAAATATTTCAGGAGAAGAAAAAAAAAAAAACGGTTGAAACTAAATCAGCAGAAGGTTAACAGTTATGAAACCCAGGTGATAAGTATGGGGGCAGAGGGCAGGCAGGTGGCCTTGTGAAATCAAGTCCCCCTAAACTGAGCTCCCCTGCTGAGTTTGTGATTAATGTCTCAATCAAAAATGTTATTCTCTTTCTTGCTCTCCCCCCTGTTCCTCTCAGGATTGAGGAGTAGCAAAGAAAAGGGAAGACTGAAAAGCAGGACTCTGCAGGGCCTTCCTGGGTACAAAAGCCCCTCCATATCCTCCATTTCTTGTTTGTAGAAAAAGGCTTTGGTCTCCTAGGCCTTCCCCAAGTTCTGAGGAGTAGACTCAAGTAATTACAAATTAGAAAGTTGAGGGAATGCAGAAACAAAGAAAAGCACTTAAGCAAGAAAAATATGATAGCTTAAAAAATAGTTCAGCAATAAGAGTCCTATTTCCTCCGGAAGGGATATGTATAACAATCTGATACATATATTTGAGTTTCTGCCAAAACTGATGCCTTGCCGCCCAAATAGAGGATGGGAACTACCATACTGACCACAAGCAGTAGATGCCAGACTGACTGGAACAAGGTTAATTGAAATTCCCAAAATATTACCCTGTTACCTCACTGCCAACAATCAGAGGAAAACCCATGAGCTGATCAGATACCCTACAACCTTCCCCCTTAAGTTTGACTTTAAAAACCCTTCCCTTAAAGTCATCAAGGAGTTTGGGGCTTTTGAGCTTGTTCTTGCTTGGCTCCCTGCAATACATACTGAAATTTGTTTTCACCACAACCAGGTGTCCTTAGATTGGCTTTGCTACGTGTTGGGCGAGCCAAACCAAGTTTGGTTTGGAAACAATTTTTTTTTTTTCGCATTATTTCTCTTTTTCTATCTTGATGTATATTTGAAAATTTTCATTTAATAAAAGGCTAAAGAGTGAAGCTTAAACGAAGAAACACCCACTAGATGACTTCCCTGGTCCCCTCTCTCCTCCTCTTGGTGGCTGGGGATGGGCAAGAGCTGAAGTGGCTGCCTTGCTTTTTTCATGGAAGGCACTCCCTGAAGTCTGTGGAGTCATGTCAGCTCTGGATAACACAGCTACCCAGGGAGAAATCATTACTATAATTAAGCCATTGGGGAACGTCTTAAAAATTTTAGATGTTATAAATTTGCAGATGTGTCAAGAAATTAGATCTACGCTCTGAACCTCAGAAGTCCTACTCACCCCTCCCTCACCTGCCAGACTAAACCTCAGGCTTTATCAGACATACAAAAAATTAGGGTCCTTGAATAACTCACTGCAATATTCAGAACATTGTTAGTTCCTAATAAAAGTTGCCCAAGAGTTACTTTGATTTATCTCACTAATGATCAAATAACCTGCCTCAATAAAGGTTCAGTTCAGTTCAGTTGCTCAGTCGTGTCCGACTTTGCAACCGCATGAACCACAGCACACCAGGCCTCCCTGTCCATCCCCAACTCCCGAGTCCACCCAAACCATGTCCATTGATGCCATCCAACCATCTCATCCTCTGTCGTCCCCTTCTCCTCTTGCCCTCAATCTCTCCCAGTATCAGAGTCTTTTCAAATGAGTCAGCTCTTCACATCAGGTGGCCAAAGTACTGGAGTTTCAGCTTCAACATCAGTCCTTCCAATGAATACCCAGGACTGATCTCCTTTAGGATGGACTGGTTGGATCTCCTTGCAGTCCAAGGGACTCTCAAGAGTCTTCTCCAACACCACAGTTCAAAAGCATCAATTCTTCAGTGCTCAGCCTTCTTCACAGTCCAACTCTCACATCCATACATGACCACTGGAAAAACCATAGCTTTGACTAGACAGACCTTTGTTGGCAAAGTAATGTCTCTACTTTTTAATATGCTGTCTATGTTGGTCATAACTTTTCTTCCAAGGAGTAAGCGTCTTTTAATTTCATGGCTGCAATCACCATCTGCAATGATTTTGGAGCCCAGGAAAATAAAGTCTGACACTGTTTCCACTGTTTCCCCATCTATTTGCCATGAAGTGATGGGACTAGAAGCCATGATCTTCATTTTCTGAATGTTGAGCTTTAAGCCAACTTTTTCACTCTCCTCTTTCACTTTCATCAAGAGGCTCTTTAGTTCTTCTTCACTTTCTGCCATAAGGGAGGTATCATCTGCATATCTGAGGTTACTGATATTTCTCCCGGAAATCTTGATTCCAGCTTGTGCTTCCTCCAGCCCAGCGTTTCTCATGATGTACTCTGCATATAAGTTAAATAAGCAGGGTGACAATATACAGCCTTGATGTACTCCTTTTCCTATTTGGAACCAGTCAATAAAGGTGGTTTATATTAAAATAGAAATGAGGCTACACTGAGGACTCAGAATCAGTGATAAAACACTATACAAGTGTTTTATCTTTTCCAAATAGTGTATTTCACCAACACTGAGGAAGTTATCATAAACAGAAGTATTTGGGCATATGCAAACTCTTTTTAAAAATCATGAATAAAATACGAGTGTAAAGTGTCTTCCTGGCAGAATTCTGACTGGCAAGAGTTTCTTGGCATAGTTTGTAGTCTGTAGCAGAAATGATAATTAAATATTTAGTTTATTTCAGAATTGTTCCCCAGACTATTATTATCGAATCGCTTGTTTCCTACTATAAAAATTTTATACTTCAGGAAGTGTTTAGTGTATCTAAGACATATGATAAAGTTAATGCTGCCCAACTCTCTAACAACAAGCCTCATCATCTTTAACGTTGAGTTCACTTCATGTATCCTTGTGAGGAATAATTGTGGGCAATAATTGTTCATTAATACAAACAAAGAGATTGCAAGCTTCCCATTAAAAAAAAATAATAAACTCTGATCAGAGAGTAAAACACTAATTAAAACTTGAGCAAAAGTCTGTTCTTTAACAGAATTTTAAAGGGAATAAATCTTACACTCAGCATTTCTCACCCTCCTTTCAGCATCTTTCTTCCTCACACATTCTATTCCATCCCCACCCTTTCCCCATGTGCCAGCTGCAGTGTAGGAACTCATTGCTTCTTGGCATGGTGCAAATACCTGCTGTGGTATTTTGGTGCCAACGTAGCATCATCTGGTGCCTTTCTAAGCTTCTGCCTTTCCCCCCATACTTCCCATATTTTAAAATGTGACTGCTGTACAGTTTCATCAGAAAACATGAACACAAGTAATTGATCTGCACAAAGTCAAAATTTTTAGCTTACATTGGTAAAACCCTATGGGCGTCAAGATGAGTCATGGCTCATCATATGAAGCTTTGTTCAGTTTTACTTTGATCTACTCACTGAACAATTCATCTTCAACATACTAAGGCTACAGAGGTGGATAGGAGTGGATTAGAGAGGAAAGCAAATCAGAAATGAGAGAGGGGTAGAGTAGAGCATATTTAGACTGAAAATAAGCAGAATTTTTCTTCTACATAGATTTGTATTTAGTCACAATAATTATTTTCAAATTACATTAAAAAATACTTTTGTTTTTATATTTCCTGAAGGGGAACCTGAGAAATATTGCATTGTTCTTAAATGTTAACAGAAATGTCTAGACTATGTGTATGTGTTTATTTCTCTTTATTTTAATTAAATGACAAGCTTAATTATAATTACTGTTACTGCCTTTCCCCCATTATTAATGTAATACTTAACATTTATAATTAATGATTATATCTATTTTTACTTAGCTGTCTTTGACACTATTTGAAAGTGAATCAACATCCCTGGAAAAAATGAAAACAGATTCACAGGCTGATGTAGAAATACAAGATGATCACTGATTCCTTCTTTTGTGGTGAGATTTCAGGCATGGAATTGGCTCTGGCCAATATAAATTTTGGCAACATATATTTTAAGTTTTGCTAATAAATCAAACTGTCTTACATTTATGGTGCCAAATATTTTCTCAACTCACATACATCAGTAGTTACTAAAAATTTTGTTCCATGCCCTGTGATCATGTTAGGAGATCCATAATATGAAAAATCAGTGTAACACATGAGTTTTTCATGAAGTTAATTTGATTTATTCTCAAAGACTGTCTTTTATTATAATGGTATTCCTTTTCTTCTTTTTAATACTGAAGTAAATTCTTCTGTTTATGAAACAATGGTCACAGTAGATGATAATTGTTTTAATGTGAGCTTCATGTTTTTAATTTTACATATTAAAAATATGGGACACCTATGTTTCTGTACTCATTTTCCACTAGAGAAAGACAGATTTTACTTGTATTGGAATTCAAAAGTCTGAGACCAAGTGCTACATATTCTATTCTCTGCTTCAATTATTGTTTTCTAGGAGGTGTCTGATTCAAACTAGAGCTAGGAAAGAAAAGCATAGCATGTCAAAGATGCTTTTCAAGTTGTAAACTAACTTCTCAGTTGTAAACTACTGGATACTAATACTTTTCTTCAAATGGAAAGGTGTTTCTGAATTGAAAAGAGTAGTGTTTCTGAATAAATTCAGAAAGGATTTTCTTGATCTACACAAAAGAGTTTTAAGATCCTCTCATTCTTTTAAGCTCTTCACTATGACTTCAAAGTAATCATTTTCAGATTAATAAACCAAAGTCTGCCTTGGAGTTATAGTTTTTCATTTATTAGGAAATCTGAGGTTATCTAGAACCCAGCTGGAGAACATGATTGAAGAAGGAAAAGCTGACAAAGTGAGGCAGTGCTTAGTTATTTCAATATGTGCAATTAACCTTTTATACACACTTCTTAAAGGCAGAGCGCTGGAATAGTGGTATCTGCAAGGAAAAAAATACATAATTAAGTACCCTTCAGTTTATCTTCAGTAAAATTTCACCGTTGTATAAAATTTATTGTTATTTTTAATTACCTGTTGCCTCTCCACTTTGCCCTCCCCCCTTTTAGAATCTTTAGTTTGATGTTCTGATCGTTTTTAAATGATCTCACTGGAAAAAAATCATTTTATCCTTTTTTTTTTTTTATAATGTGGTTGTGAATATGGACTTAAGCTCGCACCTCAAACAGTACTTTGGAAAATTTTGTAAAAAGCACTATCAAGGCACTCTAAGGATTGAACTTTAGTATAAATGTCAATACCAACCTACTAATACAAGTTTTCAAAACTACTTTTTGTATAACCGCAAACTCACTTTGTGATGTTTTATGAACAAAGAGTTCAAATATTCCTGCATCTGTCCAATTCATAAATATCTTTTTCGTCGCCTGTTTGCCTGTTCCCTGCCTATCCTCCCATCCCCGCCGCCCCCTCTCGCCCCCCCCCTGCTGGCAGCTTTAGTTTTTCTTGTCTTTAATTCTTCCCCTCGCCTCTGTAGCCTCTAGTTTAATTTCCTTTATTGACCATTTATGGAATGAATGAACTCCCCGACCGGGTCCCAGGAGCC